>NC_056744.1:276993637-277086137 GCF_019279795.1 Protopterus annectens
ATTATTCTTAATGATATCCATTTTTAATCATGTCTAAATAGCTATACTCCTTTTCTGAAGACTGGATTTGCATATAATATCAGAATCTACCAGTCCAAACAAAGCATTATGCAAAAATTCATCTATGGAATGGGTTTTCAAAAAATAATATAAAATAAAATGAAATCCCTTAAAAACTGCAGTTCACCATGTTTGTTTTTCATGTAGTGGGTGTTAATTTAATGTCCCATTTCAAATGAGATTAACAGTGAAAAAACAAAATTATTACTCTTAAACCTGTAGCAGAAGTCATGGATTTCTAAAGCATTTAATTATTTCACAAACTTTCTAGTACATGTTTAAGCAAACTATTAGCCTTCAGAAATATAGTGGGGTAAGCTATTCCATGTATGAAAAGGAAGGTCATATATATGGATGTTATGTGATCCTATCTCGCCTACATTCTGTACTGATGGATTCGGAGCCGATCCTCGGCTCCGACTCGGCACGCTATACTATAGAGCGAAGTCTCTAATTGGCTGAGCTATTCTATATCCCAGGATGCACCACCACCACTTCCCCAGATCTCGTTTGCCGCTTGACAGCAATAGACGTGGTCTCGACTTGGCTGGGCTAAGTACTCTTTACTGACAAATTTTCTGTCAGAATTTCTCTAATTTTTCACCCAAAAGCTGTTTTAACAGCTACTTATCACTTGTTGAGTGTTTTTGTGAAGGAAAGTTGTGTGAATTTTTGCAGCGCTAGGTTCCCGCTCTTATTAGTAGAGGTTTCCCTCGCGCTCTAGTTCAGGATATCTGTGTTGTTTAAAATTACTGTTTATAATTTTTGTGGTACTTGTACATTAAAATCTAGGTCCCGTTTTAGTTAGAGGGGCCTTGCCCTCGCGCTCTGTTAGAGCTTTGTTATAGTTTACCTGTTGTCTGTTTCGGAGCCTATAGGTCAAATCCTGCTTAAGTTAGAGGGATTTGGTTCTCAGTGATTACTTTTGTCCCTAGTGGTTGTTCGTGTTGTTCTAGTGATGTCAAAAGAACATAGACCTTCGGGTTTTAAAAAATGTACCAAGTGTGGGTACAAGATGTCTATAACGGATGATCACTCGCTGTGTGTTTATTGCTTAGGGCCTAAGCACCTTCAAGAGTCGTGTAGTGTATGCCACGCTTTTTCTTCTCGTGTCCTCCAAGAGAGGAAAAACAAATTAATATTGAAAGGGATGATCTCCCCTTCCTTTGAGGAGGCTTTATCTTCTTCCCCCTCTCCTTCCAGGAAGAAAAAGTCTTCGGCTCCGACCAGTCCATCGGAGCCGACAGCAAAGAAATCAAGGCAGGCTTCTCCATCGGCTCCATGGACTTCGGAGCCAAGGTCGGAATGGTCTGCCTCGGTGCCTCCAGCCTCGACTCCTCTGTCTTCGGAGCCGAGCACTCGAGCATCGAGAGGTGTGTCCCCTTCTTCGGCTCCAATGGTTTTGGAGCCGAGAAAGGTCACACACTCAGACTCTTCTACCTTGGCGCCAAAGTCCCCGTCGGCTCCGAGGGAAATTGCTGTGCTGGTGGAATCTCCCTCGGCGCCGATACTGCTTGAGACTATTCGGAGCTGGTCCCCCAGTCTTTCGGAACCGGCGGAGAAGTCAACTCGGGCCCGATCAGTCTCTTCTCGGTCCTCGAGGATGTCCAATTCGGATATTGACAGGGTGCTTCAAAGGCTGTTTTAGTCTCCAGTCTTTCAAAAGTTAGTCTCAGCTCCAGCCCAGTCGGCTTCAGAGCCGATTGTCCACCCTGTTGTCTTGGTTCCTCCTCCAACAGCCTCGGCACCATTGGAGTCAGTGCTGGTGGAGCCGGTGCAGGTTTTCGGGTCGTCTCCGACCCTTACTCCAACTCCGACCTTCGGATCGGAGTTCGGTACACGGACCTCCTCGGTCAGCCCCGGGGGTGACGCTTTGGGTTCGATGCTTTCGGTTCCGAGCCTCCCTCTCTGTGCGTCGGATGCAGGAGTGCCTTCTACCGTTGTGGCCTTGGAGGTTGGACCTTCCCAGGACTCGGGGGGTCCCGCCTTCAGGGCCATGAGGAGTGCTTTAGCCAAATCTTCCTTGGCTACCTCCACCATCTCTCCAACACCTTCCCTTGGCATGGAGACTTGTTCCTTTGTTGTTCCCCTGTCTCAAGACAGCGGAGCCCTGGGGCCTGAGGTCACCCCCATTGGGGATTCCTCTCTTCCTGGGGGTCCTTCCGAGGCTTCTTTGGAGGAACCTCCCAGGAAGAGACAGTGTAAGAGGAAGCACGTCGACTCGCCTGATGAGTCTCTCACCTCGGACACCGACCTCGATGATGCAGAGTGGTCCCCCAAGTCGTCCTCGGATGATGTCTCCTTTGTAGACATCTTAGAAATCCTCAAGCAACAAGGCAACTGGCAGTCCAAACCCCCTTCCATTGAGGAGTCGGTCTTCCTCAAGGCCTTCGGGGCTCAGCCTTCCGCCTCCTGGGTGTCTCCTCCCTTCGATGAGCTCCTGGATTTGATCTCTCGAAGGGAGTGGGAGCACCCAGATTCTGTGGAACCGGTGCCAGCTCAACCGAATAAATTTCTGTCAGCCCCCCCTGAAAAGGAATTCTTATCCAAAGGTGTGGCCGTAGATGCCCTGGTGGTGGCATCTGCTACCCAGCAAGATGTGGCAGAGGCTTCGACGTCCGTCCACCCTCCTAATAAAGAGTCCAGGAGTATGGATTGGTACGGGAAGTGCACCCTTACTTCAGCAGCCTTTACTTTAAGGTCTCTGAATTCCCTGACGCACTTCACCAGACTGCAGAGGGATCTGGTCAAGGAGCTTTCAGATACCCTCTCTGGTAACCTACCTGAGCAGTTGGCCCAGACGGTTAGCTCTCAGTTGGCTACCCTGTCATCAATATCGAACTCGTCCATGAGGCTCATTTCATATGCGGCCGAAGGGGTGAGTAGAGCGGCGGGTACAGGTGTTGCTCTACGGAGACAAGCCTGTCTCCGCTTGTGTCATTTTGCGGAGGCCTTCAAGTCTTCCTTTGCTGACGCCCCCTTTGATGGGTCCTCCTTGTTTGGACCCAAGGTAAAGGACACCTTGACCCGCTGTGAACAAGAGGGTAAGACCATGACTGCCATAGGGGCACGGTTTTCCACTCCCTTCTGGCCTTATCCCAAGGCTAGAAGAGGAGGGAAAATGTGGTTCCGCAAATCTCAGAAGACTTACCCCTCACAGCAGGATGATCCCCCTTCTAGAGGCAGAGGAGGGGGAGATTTTTCAGGAAGACGCCGTCCCAGAGGCAGCAGAGACCCCTGCCACACTGGAGACCGTGAGTCCTTTCATGGCTCCTCAACCTTCCAGCATCCCTGAAGGATTGCCCGACTGCGCCACTCCGGAGCCAGTCGGGGGTCGTTTTTCGAGGCATCTAAATGCCTGGGAGAATATCACTCAGGACCGATGGGTGCTCTGGATCATTGCCAGAGGTTACAACATTCCCTTTTCTCAGCCCCCCCCCACTATCCCGGAAAATCCCGGACCCACCACCCAGTCAACGGGATCTCGCAGCCATCGAAATTTCAAAGCTGCTTCAAAAAGGAGTCATCCAACCGGTCCCCGAAGACCAGACTGGATTAGGGACTTACTCAAGATTCTTTTTGGTGCCAAAAAAGACTGGGGACATGAGGCCCATCTTGGATCTTAGCAAGCTCAACTGTTCTGTCAAGAAGTCCAAGTTCCGGATGGTCACCTTGCAATCCATTCTCCCACTGCTGGAGAAAGGTGTTTGGATGTGCTCCATAGATCTCAAGGACGCCTATTATCACATCCTGATAGATCAGGCATCCAGGAGACACTTGCGCTTCAGCCTGGGAGACAGTCATTTCCAGTTCTGTGCACTGCCCTTTGGTCTCACCACAGCCCCCAGGGTGTTCACAAAATGTTTGGCGGTGGTGACTGCTCACCTGAGAAGTCTAGGATTCCAGGTGTTTCCATACCTAGACGACTGGCTCCTAACTGCCACCTCCAGGCATCTACTCTTACAAAACCTAGCAGCCACTATTTCTCTAGGCAACACCCTAGGAATCACCTTCAGTTGGGCAAAGTCAGTGTTGCTGCCATCTCAGCACATACGGTTTATCGGTGTAGAGATAGACTCAAAGCAAATGTGGGTCTATCTTCCTACAAAGAAGATAGAAACATTACAATCTCAAGTCCAAGCATTGCTCTCCAAATGCCGAGCCCCAGCAAGGATGGTCCTACAACTGTTGGGTTCCATGTCGGCTACCGTTCTCCTAGTTCCCTTAGCAAGATTGCACATGAGGATTCTCCAGTGGCTCCTGTCAGTCCAGTGGTCATATCAGGATCTCCCTCTCAGTCACCTCATTATAATCATGGAGACGTGCAAACAGGACCTCCGTTGGTGGCTTCTTTCCTCCAACCTGGATCAGGGGCGACCCTTCGTTCCTCCACCTCCAGTGGCCACTTTGACTACGGACACCTCCCAGACGGGGTAGGGGAGACATTACCTGGGCAGGTCATTCCAAGGCAAGTGGCACCCCGACGAGAGTTCCCTACACATCAATATACTGGAAATGAGGGCGGTGCTTCTATCGCTACAAGCACTACACAGTTACCTCCCCCAGGGCATGATTGCCGTTCAGTCCGACAACATGTCTGTAGTCTGGTACCTGAACAAGCAGGGAGGGACCAGGTCCTATC
Organism: Protopterus annectens; assembly: GCF_019279795.1. Lineage (NCBI taxonomy): Eukaryota > Metazoa > Chordata > Ceratodontiformes > Protopteridae > Protopterus > Protopterus annectens. The sequence goes on from NC_056744.1 coordinate 276,998,340, forward strand.
CCCTTTGCAGAGAGGCCATGAAAGTATGGGACTGGGCTATTGCAACCAACCGTTTCTTGGTAGCAACACACATTCTGGGGAGATCCAATGTGATAGCTGACAGACTGAGCAGAACTATTCTCTCCCCGTACGAGTGGTCTCTGAACGACAGAGTGGCAACTCAGATCTTCAGAAGATGGGGAACTCCTTGTTGCGACCTCTTTGCAACTCCCCTCAACACGAAATGTCTACAGTTCTTCTCTCTCACCCCCGTTCTGGGGGGGTTTCCCAAGGATGCCCTAGTCCAACCTTGGCCCACCGGCCTACTGTATGCCTTTCCACCAGTTCCCCTTCTTCCCAGGGTAATCCAGAAGGCGATTCACTTGCAGTGCAAGATGATTTTAGTTGCCCCATACTGGCCTCGTCAAGTCTGGCTGCCCTTTCTTCGGAAACACACACTGGACAGTCCATGGTTCCTGGACCAGGTGCCAGATCTCTTGATCCACCAGTCGGGACAGCTTCATCAGTCCCTTCACTCATTGAGGTTAACAGCTTGGCTCCTCCACTTCCGACTATAGTCAGGAACCAGGTTTTGGACTCGGAAGTCATACATATCTTGTCCTCAGCCCACACGAATTCGACTAAGAAGATGTATAACAGCAAATGGAAGAGATTCACCGTTTGGGCCCAACTCTGGGGATTAGATCCCATTACTACCCCGGTGTCTGAAGTTTTGAAATTTTTGGCTTCCTTATTCAATCAAGGTTCTTCGGTCTCTACCATTAAGGTTCAATTAGCAGCCATTTCTAATTTTCATGAAAGTATAGACCCACCTTTGATGAGCAATAAGTTGTGTAAAGCCTTCATGAAAGGTGCTGGGCTGCTACGACCTCCAATTTCTCATCCCGCTCCTCCGTGGGATCTTAATTTCATATTAGGTGCTTTGACCTCTTCCCCCTTTGAACCGGCAGCAACTTGTGACTTGAAATTTCTTTCTTGGAAGACTGCCTTTTTGGTGGCAATTACATCAGCCAGAAGAGTTCTGGAACTCCAAGCACTATGTGTCAAACAACCGTACCTGGTTTTTCACAAGGATAGAGTATCCCTCAGGCCTAATCCATCCTTTGTTCCCAAAGTCTGTTCTAGTTTTTGTCTCCAACAGTCATTGGAACTCCCAGTTTTCTTCCCCAACTACTCAGACAAAGTGGAATATACCTTCCATTCATTGGATGTTCACAGGCAATTGTGTTTCTACTTAAATAGGATGCATCAAACACGGAAAACAGGTCAGTTGTTTGTGTCCTTTTCAGACAATAAATTGGGCAAAGCCATCACGAAGGTCACTATTGCTAAGTGGATCAGAGACTGTATCAGTCATACTTACTTTCTTTCTAATAGAGAGCTTACAACCTCTGTGAAAACTCATTCTACAAGGGCTATGGCTACTTCAACAGCCTTTCATTCCAAGCTTGCCATTAGTGACATTTGTGCTGCAGCTGCCTGGTCTTCTCCTCACACCTTTATTTCTCATTACAAATTGGATGTGGCATCTCGGGGGCGAGCTTCCTTCGGTTCCACAGTTCTCAGGAGTGTTTTCCAGTGAGCCACCCAGGAATCAGGTGCTAGGGACGCTGTCCCATCAGTACAGAATGTAGGCGAGATAGGATCACATAACATCTTTTAGTTATGTACTTACCATAACTTTAGATGTTTGGGATCCATCTCGCCTACATTCCTAATAACCCTCCCTCCTTCCCTCTGCCTTGGAGATCAGAAGAGACCAGACGGTTCAGTTTAGCCGTTTCATCTTGAAACACCTGGCAATGTTATTTCAGCTGTCTATGACTGTGTGCATGTGTGCGGACAAACAAGATCTGGGGAAGTGGTGGTGGTGCATCCTGGGATATAGAATAGCTCAGCCAATTAGAGACTTCGCTCTATAGTATAGCGTGCCGAGTTGGAGCCGAGGATCAGCTCCGAACCCATCAGTACAGAATGTAGGCGAGATGGATCCCAAACATCTAAAGTTATGGTAAGTACATAACTAAAAGTTTACTATCATAATTCCGACGCTTATGTTGTCGACACCACTACAGCAAATGGCAAGGGTTGAATGGTGACAATGTCGAACCCGACATTGTCGAAGTGCAAATCTCACCCCTATCTCGACCCATGTTAAAGCCCATTTGGAGGTTGAATTCGAGATATACTTTCGGCAATGCTGGAATTCGACATTGTCACTTTCGCACTTAGAAATCGGAGATACCGACTTTCGACAGAATGCACTTCAGAGTTATAATAGTAAACCTATATATATATATATATATATATATATAAAGAGAGAGCGAGAGAGACTGTCCTTACTTAATGAGTGAGTGACTATAGCCTATTTCCTAGACATGTCATGCTATAACAGCTACATTAGTTCCCAGTCTTTGGAAACAGACAGTTGTGATCTCAACATCAGAGGATAGGACTACTGTCATATGCAAATATTTCTCCCTTTGGCAAAATTCTGAAAAAAGGCCATGAGTGATATGAAAGATGATGACATGTTATGCATCGAGCAACATGATTTAGTCCAGGTAATAGCACTGTAAACTTTGCACATCCTTCTTTAGTGTCACAGGTAATAACATGTTCACAGGATAAAGTTTATTATATCATAAAAAAGATACCTGTTTCTGTTTCACTCCTGTTAGTAAGGAAGGAAATGACCAGACATCAGATGAACAAAAGCTGACTCAAATGGATTTCTAAGTATTTCTCTGACAGCAGAGTAAAAGTGTACACTTGGTGCCGTGCCTATTGACTCTAAACACTGATGACTATCCAGCTGAATCATGAAGCCTCTTTTCTTCAGTGTTGATGTTCCAAAAATGGCTGTCCTAACAGATGTTGATAAATAGGGTATGTATAGAAGTAATATACAAACACATCCTTAATAAATAATCAATCATTTCAGTGAAGATCGTTTTTTTGAAGATTCATTTGTCACTGACTAACTGAACAATGATATAGCAAAACTTGAAATATTTTCTAGTATTATATTTGTATGATGTTTTTTCAATACAGAAGTTAGATTTAATAAACAGTAGGGGATGCAGTAGGTACATCCATCAGGAAAAGTTTACTTCAAGTTTCATCAAAGTTCCACCTTGCCAGTCAGTCTCAGATGAATGATATACAGTTTTGTCCTTCAGAAAATGACTAATATCCCATATTTTAAGCAGTGGCCTAGAGAGCGCATTTGTTATTCAAAGCAGTAGACTTACTTATCAGTAGCAAAGACAAACAAATGTTTTTTGTAAAAATCTCTCTACCCTCTGGAAACTGAATCCATGTAAAACATTCCTAGACTTGTTAATCATCACAGCAACCAATAGCTGCATATTAGGAGGAAAAGAAAAGTTGGAAATAAGTCAGTTAGACATTAGCTAAGACTTTTTCCTTTTACTGTTACTTATGTGCACTGCATAACAAAATATGTAAACAGATAAGCTTGCACTAAACATTTTTGGGGATGGGATCCCCCTGCACCTGGATTGAGTTGACGTACATTGGTACACTTCCACTGTACATTGTTCCGCTATATATATATATATATATATATATATATATATATATATATATATACATATATATATTCGGTATTCATCAGACCTATCACTGAGTACAATGCCCCCTTTGGTATGTACCTAACCAGGCATATCTCACAATTGGAACATCCACAGATGTTCCTCACTAAAAGAATACAGGGTGTAAGTAAAATGTCCTATGCAGACTACCTTAAGGCCCTATCCCTGTATTCTGCCTCCTAGAGGCTTTTGAGGGGAGATCTATATCTGGCATACAGGGCATTGTTAGACCTCACTCTGATGACCTCCTGCATATCCACAAAACAAACACCACCAGAATTACCCTTTCTAAATACTTAAACATTACCTGTGATATAAATAGGACCTTCTGGAGATACAGGTATGTATCCCAGCATCTACTCCATCTCTGGAACAGGCTCCCCTGAAGCAGAGTTCCTCCCTAACCAATTCAAGTACAACCTGGACAATTAGATGGGGCACAGGAAATTCATCCCTGGTTACCACCTATATCTCTAATGGACACAGGCAGCCTGTAAATGGCTCATCTACCAGGCCCCTGCTTTTAAATGTTTCATCTCCTAAACCTCTACTTACACTTATCAAGGGTATCAGAACTTGTCAGAGATTTGGGATGCATGGCTAGGCTTAAAAAGGCCCTTGTATTTATCAGCCTAGTAAAAACGCATGACCCTAAACACCTATGAACCTATGAACCCCTTTGTTTGTCTGTGTATATTATTTTTGTAAGCGTGAGATGTAATGCTCAAGTATCATGGCTAAATTTCAGCTGCTTCAATGTCACGGTGATAGAGCAGAAGGAATGGTGGTAGAGAGAGACTAGAGTCAAGATGCAGTTGAAAGGTGCACTTCTTTAGTTCTTGGCTTCTCAACTTGGATGAAGGTCTCTACATGCAAAGCTTGTAATATCATCTGTGCTCAGGGTCTAAAAAGAGCGGGTGGGTCTCATACCTCTCAACCTTTTAGAACAAGAAATCTGCACAGAAGAAACCCTGACCGAAAATCAGATTGGACAGTCTCTTTCTGTAGAGTGACAATCCTATTCGCTACACACTGTCATGTAATGTAGATTAATTTTTGTAGGAGGGTACTGAATATTTTTTTATTAAGAATTAAGGCAAGCGCCATTCAAGCACCACATACATTGCAGCAAAAGATATTCATAGTAACTTGACATCAGGTTTCGTGTAACAATCTTTATTAAAAAAAAAAAGACTATATCTGATTTCAAGAAATCAACATTATTAAAAAAAAAAAAAACATGTAGCATGTTTCAAGAGGTTGTCATTAATATAAATATGTTTAAATAAGTTTGGAGAAGTAAAAGCCCTTTCTTTTATACTACTGTTGATGTAAAATTGTTTGGATATATTCTTAAAAGCAAACTGAAGCTCATATATTAGGTGGAAAAAAAAAAACTGGTGTAGCCTTTTTTTCCTGGGTATCTGCTGAAAATAGGTTATGCTTACTCAGACTATGCCATTCAATGAAATAAATAAATAACACATATAAATAAAGATCATATCTTCAGTGCTAATATATACTTTTGACTGGATTGCTGCCTTTGCTTCTAAAGGGTATATCATAACTCACTTTAGTGCCTGTTTAATTGCCTTATACTGCAGCTTTGCTGGACAGCTTTATTTTGTTCTGTGTCTGTTATTTGAACTGTGGTTGCACTTTTCTTTATGTTCTGATGCTCATTAGCATACCTACAACATATCAATTTCTGCTCAGGCGTGTCATAATCTATAGCTTCTGAAACATTTCCTAGCATTTTACTGCACAATGGGATAACAATACAGACTGCTTCTTTAAATCTTTCTCCTATCTTTGTGCCTAAAGTACCTTAGCATTTTACAACACCAATGGGAAATATTAGCATTTTTTAGAGAGATGAGGCATTTAATGTAGTCCTACACAAAAAAAAGATGAATCTGTGATAGTGGAGCTTATATAATAATCTGAAAAATGGGTCTACTACAAGTGTTCACATGTTGTTTGTTCACAGCACACTTGCTGCCAATTGCTCGAATAAGCAAATGCTCCAAATCTCACTAACTCACCTCTCTTAACTACTTTGTCATGCCAACACCCTATCCTACTAGTACCCTAACTTAAACCCTTAAACACCCTTCTCAGTCCCTAACCCTAATACCCCATTCTCCTCTCCATAAACCAAAACACCTTCTTAACCCTAAAACTCCCTTCCCACTTCCTAACTCTAACACACCCTTTCCACTCCTTGAACCTAAAATCCCACCCTCTCTTGCTCTCCAAACCTGAAACCCCCCTTCCAGACCATTGCTGCATTCTCATCCCCTCCACTTCCTCAGTATGACTGCTGCACTTATCTTATTCAAACTCAAACAAAATGTTCAAGTCAGCCACGGCAGCTGCTTGCCTAAACTTGCATTCGAGTTGTAGCATGATGTGAGCAGCAGACTAACCAAGCAACATGAAGCTTGAGTTTCTGGCTTTGAAATAGTAGTCTATGAGCTCTTGGGACTTCAGCACTTGTGGAACACCCCTGAAAAATGTTATGGACATCACTGTTAAAGGAACACAACTGAAAAAAACAAACAAAGATATATAGTGAACCCAGCAGCCAGCATGATTGAAGTTGGTGAAGACTAATAATAAAGAGACGATATTAGCCACTTGGGCAGCTTTTTTTTTTATTTGATCTGGAGGCTAACAAATAATGGCTGGGTGCCCAGTTTTACTCACTTTTATATTGTTATAAAATTGCAAATTTCATAGTCAAAACCTTTCCCTTACTATATATTAAATGTGGAGAAATTACCAAAGGATCACACAGCTTTTTGCAGCTTTAGTTTTAGTATGCCTTATATATATTTCATCTGGATCATTTTTAATTTAAAGGTAATTAAAAATGGTGCTGTTATCAGGAGTGTGAATGAAGCATCATATAATGCAATGATGGTGATCCTTTTTCACATTACTTACTCATTTTTTCCTCATCTATCTGTTTTACCCTTCATGCCTTATCTCCTTTCATCCTGTCTTTTGGCTGGACTAACAGTCACTTGTGACAGGAGTTACTGTTGTAACCTATTGGCACCTGCAAACTTTCAGTAACATATTTCTGTTTTTTTTCTAATACTGGGTGGTACTTTGACTTATATTCAGCAATAATTTGGAGTGTCTGGACTGTTATATTCATCTTCTACCTCATTTGTAGTAAATGGTAGATCCATTTTCCTTAAGATCCACTGATTCTCTCTCTTCACAGTGTTTGATACTTGAAAAATGGGTGTGATTTATTTTTATTTATTTTATTTATTTATTTATTTTTATTTTTATTTTACATTTGTTGACCGGGCTAGTCCAGCTGGATAATTTCCATTTTCAGTGGAGGCCCGGGGAGAAAAGCTCCACAAAAACAAGGTTAAACATTTAAGCAACAATGCATACATTTTAGTCTAGAAAAAAAAAAACACCTAAAAAAAACAGATAAAAAACACATAGTCCTATCTATATATTGAGAAAGGCCGTATATACATAATTATTGAAGAAATTGTTGGTAACTTTTTTTTTTTATGGAACAGTACAGTAATTAAGTAATTTGTGATAACAGAGAAAGATTGGCTTGTTTAAATAGGGAAATATGACTAAAGAAAGAAAAAAGTAGATTAGTCTGGATTGGTACAGGAACAGAGCCAGAAGTTGTTCAGATGTGAAAGAAGTTGTTTTTTAAAAAGGTGAAAGGAGTCTAGTGAGGTAATGTGTGAGGGGAGGTTATTCCATATTTTCCCTACGGAGTTAGAAAATAGACAGTTGCCTGCAGAATTTGTAATTCTAGTTGTGTTGACTTGTAGCTTTTCGGCAGATCGCAGCTGTTTCAAGTTATTGTAGGGGGTCAAGAGGTTACTGAGAGCAGGTGTTTTTGTTGGTTTATATAGAATGTTATGTGTAATTAAAAGTTGTTGATAGATAAGCTTGTTAGGTAGTTCTAACCAGTGTAAGTGTTTTAAGTTTTGACAGTGGTGAGTTCTGTACTGGGATGCTGTGGCAAAACGGGCTATATTATGGTAGGATGTAGTTAGTTTTTTCAGGTTGCTTTTAGAGAGATTGGTGTAAATAGAGGAAGCATACAGTAGGGTGGAGATAAGATGTGATTGATCTAAGGTGGTACGTGCTTCTGGTGTAAGGAAGGGTTTGATTCTGTACAGTGAACCTATCTTTTTATTTACTGCTTTTATAGTGTTATTGATGTGACAATCATAGTTAAGATTATTATCAATAGTAACACCAAGCAGTTTGGTAGTAGAGTCTGGGGAGATGAGAGAATTATCACATGCAGTAATAGTAAAGTTTAGTTGAGAAGATTTGTGGGTAGGTGAGAATAGTAATAGTTTTGTTTTCTTGGAGTTGAGGAGGAGACATCTTTTTGAGAACCACTGTTCGACAGTAGAAAAGGTAGATTGTGTGAGTGACTGGAGTTCAGATTGGGTGGAAGCTGTGCAAATGATGGTAGAATCATCTGCATATTGTATGCAGGTAGTGTTTTGGATAGATGATTGGAGATCATTAATAAAGATGGAGAATAAGAGTGGACCTAATATTGATCCTTGAGGTACTCCTAAGGAGATAGGTAGTAGAGCAGATAGAGAATTTTTCCAGAGTACTGCTTGTTGTCGATTTTCAAGGTAGGATGAAAACCAGGTTAAGGAGGAGAAATCCAAGGCAAGTGATTTTAATATGTGTAGAAGAAGTTTATGCTTGACCATGTTGAAGGCTTTTGACAGGTCTAGGAAAAGAGAAGCAGTTAGTTTGTTGTTATTACGGTTACAGTTGATGGTATTGGTAAAAGAAAGTAGAGCAGTGGTAGTACTTTGTGAGGGTCTAAATCCATGTTGAGTGTTTGCTAGTAGGTTATTGTGAAGGAGATGGGTGAGTAGTTGTTTGTGTATACATTTTTCCATGATTTTGGCTAGTGGAGATAATAGCGCTATAGGGCGAAAGTTAGAAAGGTCAGTGGATTTGCCTCCTTTGTGTAAGGGTATGATGTGTGATATCTTCCAGATTGCTGGAAAAGTACTTTCTTTTATGGATCTGTTTATTAGGATAGAAACAGGGTAGGCAATAGATTTAGCTGCTACTTGAAGGAATTCAGCAGGAAGCTTATCTGCTGAGGGGGTAGTGGGTTTAAGTTTTTGCAAGAGAGATTGTATGTAGGAGGTGGGTATGGGTTGAAGTTGAAGGGGAGGAAGGACGTTGTTGGTGTTACTTAAGATAAGTTGGGAAGCATCAGGAGATAAGTGGTTAGCTAGACTTTGTATGGAAGTAGTAAAGAAGCTATTGAAGTTATTGGCTATTAAAGAGGGATTATCAGGGTCTAAATTCTCTGGGTTGGGTGTAACTACTTTGCCTGGGGTAAGTAGATTATTGATAGTAGACCAGAACTTTTTTGGTTCTTTTTTTGTGGATTGCTGAAGTTCAATGTAGTAGTTCTTTTTGTCTGAAATAATAGCGTTTTTGGTTTTGTTTCTCAGCTCTCTAAAGGTTTGATAATCTGTTGGGTTTCTAGAGTAACGCCATTTTTTCCAAGATTTATTTCTGAGTATGATCTTTTGTTTAGTATTAGAGGTTAGCCAAGGTGCTGTTTTTGTCTTTATTCTAATGGTACGACTTGGGGCATGGTGGTTTAAGATTGTAAGGAATGCTGAGTTGAAATGTTCAACGGCATTATTGAGAGAGAGGTGTTTTAGAGGGGTCCAGTTGTATTGTGAGAGTTCTGTTTGAAACCATTCAGGATTAAATTGTTTCTTTGAATATAGTGTTCTAAGTGAGGTAGGTAAGTTTTGATGGGTTTTAGCTCTAATGACATATGTGAGGGAGTGATTGCTAAGGTCATCAGGAAGGATGCCTGTTTGGTAGGTTTGTAAGGGGGAGTTTGTAAGAACCCAGTCTAAGGTGGTTTCTTTTTTGCTTGTTTTATTTATTCTAGTGGGACTATCAATTAGTTGTTTGAAACCAAAAAGGTTTAAATGGGAAGTAGGGTTAGCATTGTTACAAGATTTCCAATCAATATTAAAGTCTACAAGGAATAGTGTTTCTTGAGGGAGGTTATTGGAGAGTTGTTCAAGAAGTTGTTCTAATGTGGGGATGTTATTTCCAGGGGGATAAAACAGTACTTTACTGACAGCACAGTAGCTTCTCAGAGATGCTGTTATTCACATTTTTGTTAATTGTGTACAGCCTACATTACCTAGCCCATCTATTTATTAGGTTATTTTGCTGATGACTACTGTAAATTGGGCATTACATAACTTTAAAGAGAACGATATCCTACAAGATGGTGGTTGGTAATGCATTATATAATCATAGTTCTGCTTTCAAGGTAATCATTTGAAATGCCATTACCCACTAAATACTGAGACTGAATGTTTGAAACATAGGACTTACATATACTAAGTCCAAGACACCATTTCTCTGAATATTCCCTTTTTTTCTGAGGTATGGCAATCTTGGAGTTGGTATATATATATATATATATATATATATATATATATATATATATATATATATATATATATATATATATATATATATATATATATGTGTGTGTGTGTGTTTGGGGGATGTAGGGGCTTTCCCTCCACACGGGGGCGGAGGGTTAAGGAGAAAAGCTATTTTCAAAATTCACTCTTCTCCCATGTTTTCTCTCTTTTTTCAGCATTTTGGCACTTGGCATTCTGAGTGAACTGCTTGGCAAGCTTACACCTTCTTGACATTCAAGAAGGTTTGATTGTTGTAAATCCATGTTGATATTTTTCTCCTTCCTATATACGTATTAGGATTATTTTTTAAAAATGTTAAAAACATTGCTTAATTTTTATTTGTGATTTAGTAACCCAATAGCAGGATAAGTCAGATGCTTTACCTGGCTAGAAGGCACATAATTAAACTGTTATGCAATAAAAAAGGATGTTTGTATACATCTAAACAGTTCATCAACACTTCATCAGAAATTAAGTGGATGAGTTTAATCTCATTGGTTTCTGTCTCACAGTACTCATCTCACCATATACTAATTACTCAAGAAATCACTGTCATGCAGGACCATACACTACTTACATACAAAATCACTGTCATGCAGGACCATACACTACTTATATAGGAAATCACTCTCATGCAGGACCATACACTACTTACATGGGAAATCACTGTCATGCAGGACCATACACTACTTATATAGGAAATTACCGTCACGCAGGACCATACACTACTTACATAGGAAATCACTGTCATGCAGGACCATTCACTACTTATAAAGGAAATCACTGTCATGCAGGACCATACACTACTTATATAGGAAATCACTCTCATGCAGGACTATACACTACTTACATAGGAAATCACTGTCATGCGGGACCATGCACTACTTACATAGGAAATCACTGTCATGCAGGACCATACACTACTTATATAGGAAATTACTGTCACGCAGGACCATACACTACTTATATAGGAAATCACTGTCATGCAGGACCATACACTACTTATATAGAAAATCACTCTCATGCAGGACCATACACTACTTACATAGGAAATCACTGTCATGCAGGACCATACACTACTTATATAGGAAATTACCGTCACACAGGACCATACACTACTTACATAGGAAATCACTGTCATGCAGGACCACACACTACTTATAAAGGAAATCACTCTCATGCAGGACCATACACTACTTACATAGGAAATCACTGTCATGCAGGACCACACACTACTTATAAAGGAAATCACTCTCATGCAGGAACATACACTACTTACATAGGAAATCACTGTCATGCAGGACCATTCACTACTTACATAGGAAATCACTGTCATGCAGGACCATACACTACTTATATAGGAAATTACTGTCACACAGGACCATACACTACTCACATAGGAAATCACTGTCATGCAGGACCATACACTACTTACATAGGAAATCACTGTCATGCAGGACCATACACTACTTATATAGGAAATTACTGTCACGCAGGACCATACATTACTTATATAGGAAATCACTGTCATGCAGGACCATACACTACTTATATAGGAAATCACTCTCATGCAGGACTATACACTACTTACATAGGAAATCACTGTCATGCGGGACCATGCACTACTTACATAGGAAATCACTGTCATGCAGGACCATACACTACTTATATAGGAAATTACTGTCACGCAGGACCATACACTACTTATATAGGAAATCACTGTCATGCAGGACCATACACTACTTATATAGGAAATTACCGTCACACAGGACCATACACTACTTACATAGGAAATCACTGTCATGCAGGACCATACACTACTTATATAGGAAATCACTGTCATGCAGGACCATACACAACTTATATAGGAAATCACTGTCATGCAGGACCATTCACTACTTACATAGGAAATCACTGTCATGCAGGACCATACACTACTTACATAGGAAATCACTGTCATGCAGGACCATACACTACTTACATAGGAAATCACTGTCATGCAGGACCATACACTACTTACATAGGAAATCACTGTCATGCAGGACCATACACTACTTACATAGGAAATCACTGTCATGCAGGACCATACACTACTTACATAGGAAATCACTGTCATGCAGGACCATACACTACTTACATAGGAAATCACTGTCATGCAGGACCATACACTACTTACATAGGAAATCACTGTCATGCAGGACCATACACTACTTACATAGGAAATCACTGTCATGCAGGACCATACACTACTTATATAGGAAATTGCTGTCATGCAAGACCATACACTACTTACATATGAAATCACTGTCATGCAGGACCATACACTACTTATATAGCAAATCACTGTCATGCTGGACCATACACTACTTACATAGGAAATCACTGTCATGCAGGTCCATACACTACTTATATAGCAAATCACTGTCATGCAGGACCATACACTACTTACACAGGAGATCACTGTCATGCAGGACCATACACTACTTATATAGGAAATCACTGTCATGCAGGACCATACACTACTTACATAGGAAATCACTGTCATGCAGGACCATACACTACTACATAGGAAATCACTGTCATGCAGGACCATACACTACTTACATAGGAAATCACTGTCATGCAGATTTATATTTGCTCACTCTCAGTGATTCAAAGAGGTTGGGCTTTTTTTTCTCCATGATTATGTGACAGAGGATATAAAAATAAACAGGATGCAACATGTGAAGTCCCCTCATATGGGGAGTTTGTCTCTGCAAAAAATGAGTTTTCAGTTTCAGTGAAATTAATATAATGTTTTTATTTGGTTGAAATTTCATAGAATATAGTCATAATGAAATGTAAAATGATGCACACTAAGAATGAAATCAAAAATCAAAATTTTAAACAGTAAAGAGGCAGAAGTGCTACAGTGATGTTAACAATGAGGATTAGTATGTGTGTGTGTGTGTGTGTGTGTGTGTGTGTGTGTGTGTGTGTGTGTGTGTGTGTGTGTGTGTGTGTGTGTGTGTGTGCGTGTGTGTGTGTGTGTGTGTGTGTGTGTGTGTGTGTGTGTGTGTGTGTGTGTGTGTGTGAGGTATGTGAGCATGTATGTGTGAAATAAATAGTGAAAAACATTCTAGTGGTTGTATAATAACTTCCCTGTTTATGACAGGAATATATATATATGTGTGTGTGTGTGTATGTGTGTGTGTGTGTGTGTGTGTGTGTGTGTGTGCATGAAATAAATGCTGGAAAAGTGATTCCAGTGGTTGTTTCATAACCTGCCTCAGTGTGTGTGTGTGAGTGTGTGTGTGTGTGTGTGTGTGTGTGTGTGTGTGTGTGTGTGTGTGTGTGTGTGTGTGTGTGCGTGTGTGTGCGTGTGTGTGCGTGTGTGTGTGTGCATGTATTTCTCAAATAGTGAAAAGAAGATTCTAGTGGCTGTGTAATAACTTTCCTGCTTTTGACAGACTTTCAGTCAGGGCAGGCTTACACTGAGAACAACTCTTTTCAAAGTCGGTCCCATGAGTTTAACAGATTTGTAAAATGATGAAAAAACTCTGCATTATTATTATTGATAATAATAATAATTATAATACTTAATAGTTATTAAAATTCATGGCGCTTATTGTCTAATCTGCCAAACTGGATGTTGTTTGCTGCATGTATTGCACCCATAGCCAGGATACAGGTAATGACAGCAATCTGTTTTAAACCCATAATTGATCACTTATGCCTGGTAATTTACATGTATAATGCATTACCATTGATATGGCTGAAGGTCAGATGTCAGTAAAATTAACAAGAAACGCATATATAGTAGCACTGCAAGGAGAGATAGTTCCAACAGTTTACTCTTTTAAGCATCCAAGAAGCTACAGACTTGGGTTTAAAATATGTTTACTAACTCAAACCACATTTTTTGCTTGTGTATATGCCCTTGTAACAAAGTTAAAGTAAAAGGACCATATTTAGTAGGCAAGTCATAAGGGTAGTTGAGGTGGATACCCTTTACTTTGTGTCCCTGTACTGTAAAAATCCTTTTTGGAAATTAACATGTTTTTCAGAGGATTTACAACACACAGAGAAGGATAGTTTCTCTGTTGCAGTATAACCACTGTTATCCTTTTTTCCATATTTCTGGAATATATTCTAAACTGCCTTCATCATTCCCACTGCTAATTGGTGTCTTCTTTCCACAACTTTATAGATCAGAAGGTAAGGAATCTCACTTCCTTTCAAAACAGGTTTATTGTTTTAACATATAAGAGAAATATAACAATTTTATACAAGTAATTAAAAATAGGTATTATTATAATATTCAACAAAACAACTAAAGTATTTACAAAGACATCCACTACAATCAGATCAATTAATTAAACTAAAATACCATGCTATTGAAATTAAAATTTTTTTAACAAATTTTGTAAATTATCCCATACAATAAAATAAGATGTTTTTCTATTTGTTCTAGTCCTAATTGTGTTTATTTCCATATGGCACACTATATTCATAACATTTTTAAATTCATTGAACGAAGGAGGTGTATCTGAAATCCAATTTCTAGTTATTATTTTCCTAGCCACTGCTAGAATAGACCATAACAAGGGAAGCTTAACCTTTTAACACTTTGAGGTACAGGTGTGTTGAATAATATAAGAGATTTAGAAATAATGAAATTATCTGTAAAAGAGCCTGCAAAAATTCATTAATTGACTTCCAGTATTCTTTCAATTTTATACAGTCATAAAACATATGAGCCCAGTCAGCATTAATTTCTACATTACATCTCTTACATAGATTATCTTTATTATTTATTTTATTCATTATCAAAGGTGTATAAAAAGATCTATGTAAAAATTTCCATGTATATAGTCTCCAGACAATGGAAGACGTAGTTCTATAAGCAGATTCCAATATATATTGTTTATCTTGTTGATTTGGTGGGTCCCCATTAATAGAAGTGAAATAATTCCAGTATGAATCTACATTGTAAAAAGTTTCTTGTCTGATAACTTTATGTATGTATGAAAGTTTACCTTTATCAGAAACTTTATGTTGTAAATTTAATATCAAGTAATCAATCAGTGTTGGAATAGATTCTTTAACAGTTATAGACATTAAATCTATTTTATTAATGAGATGTTGTCTAAAGGTCTGAACCTCTAACCAGCAAGTTTCTCTTAGATCAAATTCTTGTTTTAAGAAATCTAGATTTTTAACTTTATTATCAGATATCAACTGATACCAGTACTTTAGATCATTATCTATAGCTATATGAGTTCCTTCAGATGTAGATGACAAAAGCATACCCTGAGTATACATTATAGGAAATACAATAAAATTCCATTCCCTATACTTAGGGTGCATGAATATAAAGTTACGATAACTAATAATAATATTTAATGGGTAACAAACCATATGTTTAGGTGTAATAGGTGAAGTACAAAATTCCTTTAGCAACCACAACATGGAGTTATTTACAATCATATTTTTATGTGTTAAGGAGATTTTCATGAAGTGTATACTAATTAGCTCCCAATAATCTTTCCATTTTGTGACATATGACTGATCTATTAATAAAGTAATAACTTTTACAATAGAAGAGATAGTATAAAATTAAAGTCTGGAAAAGAAATACCCCCTTGAGACCAGCTATTAGTATGTTTCTTTAATGCAATCCTAGGTCTATTAGGTGCCCATAAGAAATTTAACATTAGTGTGTTCAGTCTCTTGATAATTATTTTTGTAGGTGGAAGTATTATTGATTGTATTAAGTATAAAATCTTGGGGAATATTATCATTTTAATAATTGTAAGTCTCTCCTCCATAGTAAAAAACATATTATTCCAGGTATTAAAAAGATTTTGTATATTAAGAAAACAGGTATTATAATTATTATATATAATAGATTTAATATCTTTAGATAGTATTATACCTAAATAAGTTATCTGACCTGAATTGGGTACATATTTAGTAAAATCACTAATGAGAATATTTTTCGTGTATATATAGGTAGTATTTTAGTTTTTTCTTCATTGAATATTAAACCAGAAATACTTTTAAAATTCATCATGTTATCAAATAGAGACTGTATAGAAGAATTAGATCCTGCTGATGTAATTAGAACATCATCTGCAAAAAGTTGAATTTTGGATGTTGTATTTTCATCTATTTCAAAACCCTCTATGTCAGTGCTGTTTCTGATCAAATTAGCCCAAGGCTCCATTACTAAAGTGAATAATAGTGGAGAAAGTGGACATCCTTGTTTTGTACCTTTAAGAATGGGTATTTTTTGTGAACCATATGTTCCTACCTTAATATAAGCCAACGTTCCTTTGTATAAATGTTCAATTAGATTTACAAATGCATCCGAGAAGTTTGTGCACTTCATTAAGGTAAACAGATAGTCCCAACTTACTGAATCAAATGCTGAACTTATATCAAGACTAATAAGTGTTAAATCTTTCTTTTTCCTATTTGCAAAATCTATTAATGTTAAAGTTCTTCTTATATTATCAAAAGTATTTCTATTCACAATGAAGCCTGTCTGATCTATATCTATAATGCCGGGAATGATTGTCTTCACTCTATCAGCAAAGATATTCATAAACATTTTATAATCAACATTAAGTAATGAGATGGGCCGATATGAAGAACATCTAGTTGGATCTTTATTAGGTTTTAAAATTGGCGAAATAAATGTATATTGCCAAGATGGGGGGGTTATTAACTCAGTTTGGGCCAAAATAAAAACCTTATGTATTAATGAATATGTATTTTTAGAAAGGATTTTATATATCTCTGGTATAATACCATCATTACCCGGTGCTTTGTTTGATTTAAGCTTATTTATTTGTGTAATAACTTCTGTATATGAAATACCCTTGTCCAATAGTTTAATCTGTTGTTTATTAAGCTTTTTATTCATATTTGTGGTTATAAACTCCTTTATTTTATCTTTAGGTTCCATGTTAAAATTATTATGGTTAATTTTGTGAAAGTGATTTCTAAATTCATCTAGTATTTCTGGTATACTAGAAACATTCTTCTTTTCCTTAGAGAAAAGATTTCTTTGATATGGTTTTGTTTATTCAACCTTTTTGTTTTATTTTTAAGTCTATGTAAGTATTTGGGGCTTATTGAATAAGACAAAACTTGTATTCTCTAAAGTTATTTTAACTTTATGAGTTAGAATTTCTTTGTATTTCTCATTTAGTTTGTTTATTTCTTCAATAACTTTCTTGTCCATAATATTTTCTTTATTATTATGTTTATAAGAGTCTAATTTACTTTGAATATCTAACAATTCCTTATCCCAAGATTTCCTTTTATTATTATACCATCTGATACTTTGTCCATATAGATATGATTTTAAGGCATCCCAAACATAAACAATGGAGACTTCAGGAGTGTTATTTGTCTAAAATTATTTATTTATATTTTTTATAGTCTTTTAGTTGAGTTAAGTATGCTGGTATCCTTTTGATCTGAACATTATGAGTATTTTTTATCATGAATTCAAAAACAATTGAATTATGATCAGATATAGGACATGAAATGATTTTGGAATTAATTAAATCTGTTACCATCTGGTTAGAAATAAAGACCCTATCTATTTTTGAATAAGTTTTGTATCTGTTAGAAAAAAGGTGTATGGTAATGATTTTGAATCTATCTGATTATTAATATCATTCAAATGATAAGAATTAGCAAAATCCTTTAAATGTTTTGCATTAGATGTAATTCTTCTCTTTCCTATAGTGGTAGTATCACTTTCATGTAGTATACAATTAAAGTCACCAGCTAAAATAATATCTCCTATAGAGAATGATATGATCTTATCAAGATGATGTTTCACTGTATTAATACCAATTCCAGGTATCCAATATACATTAATTAAAGTGTAAGTCTTCCCATTAATTTGTATTATAACCATACAAAACATTCCTTTGTCATCCTGATAAGACTTAATGGTTTTAGGAATGGGCATACTTTTATTCCATAAAATAGCCACTCCTCTTTTTTTCTGAGTGTGCTCTGAACTAACCAATACTGTATATTTGTTTGTGGCTAGTTTATCAATATCTTTTTTCAAGAGATGGGTTTCTTGTAGGAAGACTAAGTTGGCCTTATGTAAATTAATGTATCTTATTAGGCTTGCCCTTTTACATGGATTATTCAATCCATTAATGTTTAAAGAAATTCCTTTTAAAGATGTCATTTGGCATTTTTAAAACTTAAGAATCTTATGATCAAAATAACAAATAACAAGATAAGTAATGTTACATCTCCTCCTTTAGGTGTACCTTTAAATATTGCTGTATTTATTAAATCTCTTATGGGATTTCGTATAGGATTCAATTTTGTTTGTAGTGACAATGAATGTACAAAATATATTGTGGATGTCAAAACTATATACAAATAACAATGAACAAGTGAAAATAATGTAAGGATTAAACCTTGCATCCAGCCTGGAGTTGTAAACTCCAACTTAGAGTAGTATTTACCACTCAAGTTAACCCCCTAACCTAAGCAGCAGTATGTCAGCTACCACCTTATCAATTTAATACTAGTTATATTTAACTGAAGTTAACATTTTTCAATTCAATTATCTAGCAAGACAAGACTACACATTTGGTAAAACAGCATCATATAAACTAAAATAAACCTTGTTTTTTTTTTTTTTTTTAAAAACTGTTCATACTACTATATGCATCCATGTAATATAAAACACTTGTATTCAAATAGCATTCAAATAATCTTGATGTTAGAAATCAAGAGGAGAGAAAAATAAGTTCTAACATTCATTTAAATCAAAAAGTTTGGCTAATATGATTCAGACATTACATATATTAGGATGCATCTATTTTCTGTCATGTAAATACAGTTAACAGCTTCCAAAAAAAACCTTGAATTGCTTGTATATGATCATTTACTCAAACTCATTATTGCCAATAGAATAAAATATTGTATTCATAGAAATTGTTATAAATCATACTTCATAGTTAAGCAGATTCTCAGAAACATTTATATACATATCTACATAAATACCAAATGTACTGTGCTATCTTCTCTCACAAAAAACGAGGAAACACAGTACTGAGCGACTGCCGGAACTTTAATTAAACATAAAAATGCAGGATTTGAACATATAAATCCATGGTACATAAAACATAGAGTTAAGCGCTTTCACCTAATCCATCATAGGCTTCATCAGAACTCATTCAAACTTTTTACTACTCCATCTTACATAAACTTTTTGGCGCCAAATTAACATAATCAGCTCAGATTTAAAGTGCCATTGTCATAAAAGTTTGTTTCAAATAAAATGCAATTTCACATTCTCAATGTGTTACTACATTCTACAGTTGTACACATAAATAAATATTACTTAATACTAATAATTAAAATCTATAATAGTCCCCAAATATTACAACGTGTTATAATGCATTCTATTGATAATCTCAGTGAGACTTTGTGTGCACTTTTTTGCCTAATAGTAAAGATCTGTGTGCACACACATACATACATACACATATACACATATACATATATATATATATATATATATACATATGTATACACACACACACATACACACACACACACACACACACACACATACACACGCACATACACACACACACAAACACACACACACACACACACACACACACACACACACACACAAACACACACACACACATACACACACATACATGCACACACACACACACACACACACACACACACATACATATATATATATATCTGATCTCACTGAGTTGTATCTTTACTGAGCACCATTTTACATTGCTGTCCCTTCAATAAATCTGTCTGCTTTATACAAAATAATGCACAGCAAACACATTTTAGTAACCAGATTTTACAAACATGCTATACTACTGCTTTAAAATATATCACATGACAATTTCTTCCAGTATAGAGTTATAAAATTATTTATGCTTGTCAATCAGATGAATTAAATGACTTATAGTAATGTATATGTTTGGGACATAGGTTTTTAACACATATTATTAATCTGCTATTCCTGTATCTGTGATGTGTCAGTGTGATATCTAGGTCAAAGGTAAGACCAGCTGCTTTCAGCTTCTCTGTGAGAATTCTGAGAATTGAAGCTTTTGAAGTAGCTCATGGACACTGTGCATGAGACAGCCCACATCCCAGATTGTCTCTCTTAACATTTTGGCGGAAACTTATTAAAACTAGTGACAAACATTCATTTAGCAGTGTAAATGCATCTAAACATGACAAAACCTTCACAATGCATTCTACAGGTTATTACAGACTCTATGTAAGTGAAATCAAGCCCAAAATTATTAATAAGTAACAAAACTCAACATTTTGTCCCAGCTCAACTCCTATGCAAATCTTATTATTTACTGTGTCTATATGATCAAAAGCATTTCTATATATTAATAAAGAAAAGAAAAGAGAGTAAAAAGTAAAAGGGTGTAAGGCAGAAATAAAAAAATGTAAGAGAAAGCTATAAGAAGTATATACCATAGAATGTTACTTACTGTTTATATTAATAGAGTTAAAAATAAAACATATTATTTACTATTATTTAGTTCTAATTATTATTAGTTAAAGCATGACAGATTATTTACAAACAAGCATAAGCAGTGTAATCAAGAAAGTATAATTAGGAATAGCATTTGAAGAACATATACACTTTTAAAGGAAAAAAAATGTATCAAATTACTGACCTTATTTTTCCTCTTCAGAAAGAGAAACAAGTTAAATCACAGCTTGCCATTAAATCTCCAGATATTTTGACTAGTTATGAAACAAAACATTTCTTTGCACACAGAGAATAACTTTGATTAAATCTTTTTTCAAAATATTTGTTGCTTTTTAGAAATGCAGGAACTATATTTAAAAAGATTAATAATAAAATAAAATGATGAGAGAGAGAAAAAAAACATAGTACAAATCATTTGTTTTTTAGTCTCTTCTTCTTCTCTGAAGTCTTCCACGAAGTTTCAGTTGCCAGTCTCTTTAACGAAGGACTAGCCCATTCCATTTCTTCTATTTTTTCCAAAATCTTATTTTTTTTGATAAACAGTAAAGCAGAGTCTAAGTCATCGAAAATTTTAGGACCATCAGGAAGGAAGATTTTAAGCTTGGCAGGAAACAGAAGGTATGTTTTAAACTGTGCTTTTTTAAGCTCCCTTATTAGTGGCAGAAAAACTTTTCTTTTAGCTAATACCATGGAAGAATAGTCATTGTCAAAACGCACAGTTGTTTCATTAATCTTAACAGGAGCTTTAGCCCAAGCAGATTTAAGAACCATCTCTTTATCAAAAGATGATAGAAATCTAACTATAACTGATCTAGGATAGTTTTTGTTAGAGTTAGTATTAGCTATAGATCTATGTGCTCTTTCGATACCAAAAGAGAATGCTTCTGGTAAATCTAAAGTTTTAGGGAGACATGTTGTTAAAAAAGAAGTAATATTGTTACCTTCAATATTTTCTGGCAGTCCAAAAATCCTAATGTTATTGCGCCTAGATCTATTTTCCAGGTCATCCAGCTTTGTTTGTAAATGTGTATTTTGTTTCAGCAGAAACTCAATGTTGATTTCCTCTTCTTGTATTCTATTTTCCATGTCATTCACAGCTTCTTCTATGCCTGTCATATGGATCTTCTGTTGTTGCAGGTCCATATGTAACAAGTCTATTTGTTTTGTAGTTTTTTCTATGAAAGTGTCTATTTTAGTATCCATTTTATCCATCTTAGCAGTAAGTTGCTGGACTATAATTATCAGAGACTGAAGTTCTTTCTTGATGCTGGAGTCTTGAGAATTTGTCTTACTGGAACTCATTTCAGACTGATAAACTGACAGGAAAATTTCCAAAGTAATTTCTGACAGGAATATTATTAAGATTTCCTTTCTTTTTTAGATATAGTTCAAGAACTATATAAAACAAACATATTTAGAAAGAAAATTACTTCAAAAATTAATTTTTTAAGTAATTAATTCCTGTCAATGTAATGAAATTGGTGGAGCTGAAGAAATCTGCTGCTATCCTGTGTTCATCCTTGGCCACGCCCCCCAGGAATCTCACTTCCTCATGAGGTAGTGGCAATGATATACCATAAGCAGCAGTTTTTCCTTGCTTATTTCCACAGAGAGTTGCCTTTCTCTAGTTTGCCTGCCTGGCACATATTTATTATTTCCTTCTAGGATCCATCTTTTAATAAAGGTGTCCCCATCTTATGTAGCAGACATAAGGACACAACACTGCAATAAGCAGTTTGCTCATCTGTCACTATACCACTATCTGTCTATCTCTCTTTCTCTCTCTCTTTATATATATATATATATATATATATATATATATATATATATATAGGGTATCTATTATGTAATTGACAGTACCTTTATTCAGTGATGTGTAATCAAAAAAATGAACAAACTGACTGTCACAGATGGTGGAGTTTTTTTTCTTGACTGTATACGAGTGAATGTATGAATTAATGTGCATGGTCACACACACACACACACACACAATATAAACTATATATATATATATATATATATATATATATATATATATATATATATATATATATATATATATATATATGGGTCCCCTTCAGTTGATTGAACTTTTAAAAGTTTGAAGTGCATATGGCCGAGACCATATGATCGAACATTTAAAAGTTTGAACGGTCTAAATGGAGATCCCCGTACAGTGTGAAACTGGAAGATTTCCCTTTTCTGCAATGTAGTGCAATCTTGAAGTTGGTATATTTAAGTAGCGGGGGGTGCAAGGGGGCTTGCCCCCCCCGCTACAAATTTTTAGTTGTGTATTTTTTTTTTTTTAAATGTTCGAACTTTTAAATGTTTGTTGTTATGGTCTTGTCCATATGCTCTTCGAACATTTAAAAGTTCAATCTACTAAAGTAGATCCATATATATATATATATATATATATATATATATATATATATATATATATATAGATAGATATATTTATATATATATATATATATATATATATATATATATATATATATATATATATATATATATTATATATGGCTTTTGGATATTAACATGAAGAAATGTTATGTATAAATATATATATTCTATCTCTCTCTCTTTACATGTATATATATATATATATATATATATATATATACACACACATACAGAGAGAGAGAGAGAGAGAGAGAGAGCTATGCTAGAGCCCTAGTATATGCCAAATGCTCATTTTATTGAGTGTTGATTTTATGTGCTTGTTTGACTTTTTTTTTAATTTGGATTTTTTTTTTAATGTCTGGTTGACTTACTGCAGATACTTGGAGGCGCATTCTATTCATGACTGGCAGTGAGTTAACAAAAAAGAATGCTAATTAATAACTTGAATACTATTTGCCAGAGTCCTACTAACTTACTGCTGATATCCTAAGCACTAACTACTTCACATGAGATAAAGCAAGTTTTCTGCAGGGGTTCTAACTCCCCTACTTTCTTGTCATAATCTCTTATAAACAAACACATAGACACATGTTCAGCTGCTAAGGAATGAGTCCTCAACAGCTGCATGCTGACTGGGCATGTAAAATATATACATTATGTAAAATAAACATAAAAAGTGATTTATTGTTTAATTATCCTTTACCTCACTGTTACAAAGGTTAAAAACAGTGACGAGAAATTTCTGAAATTCAAGGCAAATGTTTATTTATTTAACCTTTTGCTTTTTCAATTTAACCCATTAGATACAATATTATTTTGCTGTGTTATGTTAATTTGTTCTTTAACATACATAGCATTGTTTCTTGCGAGACAGTATTTGATTTAATCATTTGTGATATAATACAATCTTTCAGTGTTGGATTGAGAGATAAAGCCCTGACTACACCCCAACTGACCTGGGTTTAATTAGAGGCTCAGGAGACTGACAGAGCTGCAGGGAAGGATGGGTGTGGTCATTCTCTGGAAGGAGGGTGCTCATCAATGACACTCCCTAAGGGGAGGTGTAGTCCATAGAGGGGCATTGTCCTCTGACATGGTCAACAAGCAAGGGGGGTTTGAGGAAATGGAAGTGGACAGAGCCTATAACCCCCCCCCTTTATTGAAACAGAGATGGCTGAGCCAATGGGATACACTTAAGAGCCATAACCAGCCCCAGCAATTCTGGAGTAACTACAGGGGGTAGGAGATTAGCTGATACACCCAGCATAACTTCTTATTGTAACAATTGTTAATATCTGCTATGACTTTGTGGATAGAAGAGATGCTAGTTATTTACTGAATGTAATATGTTCTTCATCTGCAACTATGTTTGTAATATTTTAATTGCTAGGATTCTTAATATGTAACTACGTCTGTAATATTGTAATTTGTGGTGCTTTCCTCCCCGGGCCTCCGCTGAAAATGGACCTGGGTCCAGTCGGACATTCCCGGTCAACAAATGTAAATAAATATATAAATGTAGGTCTCTAGGAGCCAGCCTAACAAGAATGGTGGGCAAGGAGTGCTTCCAAAAAAGAAAAAAAAAATGCAGTGAAATACTTATTAGTGTCTCTGTGGTACATACAAGATATGGAAACAGGAATGGAAACAAGGCTGAGGAAGAAACCACGTGCCATTTACATGAGCTGATAGGTATTTAGAAAAATAGCAGTAGTACCTTTCAATACTTGTAAAAAAGTAAATGCTGTAATAAGTAGGCAGATATCTTTATAAATAATGCACAGAATGAGCAAAGTTTACATAACTGATGTTAGTTCACATTTCCTGCTGTTCTTATTTCTTCGTCAGGCTTGTGATGCATCATGAAGATAACCAATAGAGTACATGCAATTACTTTTCTCAGCATATTCAGAGCATTTATGAAGTTATCTTAAAGGAAACGTCCAATATCTATTTGACTGTATAGTAAAGAGACTCTTGCTTTAATGAGATCTTAATGAAAAGTACACTGTTATACCCGCTTGTTTGCATGCTCTACATTTTCAGTCCAGCAAAATAAATTTTATTTTATGTTACACATGCTGTTAATTGAATGCCTTGAAACAGTATTCCTAAGTGGAAACTGCATAATTTTCCATAAATTATTCTTCATGAGTAATTCCACATTTTTTGTGATGATACTATGCTGCATTATATTCTGATTTAATTAATTTGAAATAATATGTATAGAGCAATTCCATATCACTAGCAAACGGTATTAGGATGCAGACTTATTCAATCATCTAAAAAACGATGACTGACATAAATGAGATTTGTAAATCCTACAGTGATTTCTCAAAATATCATGTGTATTCATAATAGCACCAGTGCAAGATTTTTATTTATATTGTACAGTTTAATTTCAAGGTCATTGACAGACTGGTGACCACTTACTCCTGAAACAAACAAATACTTTATGTGAGGGATGTAGTTACACTACAAAATTAGAGGCAAGACTCTCACATAAGGACAAATCAAATACCAAACAGGTTGTCAGTACACACACCCTTCTCATACTAAATATGGACATAACACATAAACCCACATATGCAGAGGTACTCACTAGTAACGTACTAAAAAATCAGAGCCCTCCCAAATGGAAACCACTTACACACATAACAATGTAAAAACAACCACAACACATAATAACACACACACACACACCATTGTCTCAACAAATTAGCCCTTGAGGCATAACACCACAAACCCTAATGTGTTGGTTATAAGTGGCTCCCAGACACATGTATGTTCCCCTCATCAGGTTGGATAAGGAGCGGGTTATGGTTTACTGCCTGTCAGGTGCCAGGATCTGTCAAGTCACTCAAGCACTCAAGTCACTCAACCACAAATGCTGATATGACTCCGTCATAGTCCATGCAGGGGTGAATGATTTGAAATGTACTTCACTGGACTATATGAAGAGAGACATGACTAAGCTTGCAGATTATGAGTCACAGGCAGGTATAAGCCTAGCGTTAAGCAGCATTCTATCTTCTCCAAGGATGATGCCACAATACAAACAAAAAATGATTGACTTTAACAATTGTCTTAGCTTCTGGTGTCAGTCCAAGTGGATCCAATATCTGTCAGCCTGGAAAGACATGGTCAAATGTCCATGCAGCCTTGCCAGAGATGGTCTGCACATGTCTCTTCTAGACATACAGATATGGGAAAGGCAGTAGCTACCCCTATTGTGTCTTTTTAGGCAGGGTCAAAATAATCAACCTCCCAACATAACAAAATCCTCTCTAGGTAAACTCAAAGTGTTGCTTCTTAATGCTAGGAGTCTGAACAAGTAACTGCACTCCCTGGAAGTACTCCTCACTTTGGAAGATGCTGTCATATGTGCAGTCATCAAGACATGATTCAAAGGCATGAAAAGCACCCTGGCCATGCAGGGCTACAATTACTTCCATATGGTCAGACCTCACACTGAGTGTGAAAAAATCAAAGGAGGAGGTGTATTCAGCCTCATTAAAGATAAGTACACCTCAAGACTGGTCAAACAGTATGAGCCTCTTGAGCTACTCCATGTCAAATTAACTACATTCAAATCCCCCTATCACATCATAGCTAGCTATAGGTCCACCACCATGAAACAGAAAAAGTATACCGCATTCCTGAACTTACTGGAGTCACTTGCGATACAGCTCAACACCTTACTCATGGTGATTTTAATTATCTTACCATTGTCTGGAAAGCATACATGACTACAAGCATGCTAGCTCAGAGGTTCTTGGATTCTGTCAATACATATGCTCTGGAACAGTGAGTGAGCACACACACACACAAGAGGCTCAAATTTCCTAGACAGAGTACACACTAACATGGGGAGCAGTGCACCCCCCCCCCACCATGTTATGCCCTTCCAGATAAGATCAGATCATAAATCAGTCACTTTCAATGTAATTATAATACCAAGGATCTAGGACTTTTGATTAAAAGATCAAAAGCCAGAATCCATTACAACCGAACACACTTTAATGAAAGCACTTTAATCAAAAAAGTGCTTTTGTTAAAGTATGTTTAAAAAAAATAAAAACACAAAATCTACTTGAATGCAGGGGGGCAAGCCCCCTGCACCCCTCCCTACTTTAATATTCTCACTCCGAGGTCACACTACAGTGGAGAAAAGGGAATTTTCCCTTACTGCACAGTAGTACGACTGGAACAGCAAGCATACTTAATCAAAAGTGCTGCTTCAGTGAACAGCACTTTCGCTCAAGTATGCTCACCAAATTGGGATTCGGTAAAAGATGCAGTCGAGCATCTGTATGGATCCCAATACCAAATATGCCATCAAGCTAAAAAATGGTTAAGAATTTTTCATAGACAAATTACCTCCTACTAAGTGATGGTATAAGACGTCTCAAAGCCCCTCAAATGCAGATAAAATGCATAGGTGTATAACAATGCCCTGTATAACCACTTAAGCAGTTGTACAAAATCTGCTTTACCTAACTGGATTAAAACCAGATCTTGTCAAAAAAACAAGCCACCCTAGTGGGACCCTAGTATAAAGAGGCTACACAATAAGACAAAGAAACTAATGTCCAAGAACAAGAGTTAACTGGCTCAGCAGAGGTGGAAATCCCTCACTAGCTTAAACAAACAACATAGGCATCTGGTGAAGTCCTCCTAAATTAATTACAGAATAAAAATAACCACCCTAGCTAACCATAATCACAAGGCATTCTTTAACTACACCCAAAATCAAAAAGGGAATAGCCAGCTATGTGCTGAACTGGTTGTGGATGGCACCACCCATACTCAAATGGAGTAATAGCCAACCTGCTAGCTAACAGATTTAGTGCAAAGTTCACCCCCTGTCCCCTGCATTCACTCCCCCAAACATACCTGCCACCATTCCTCAGCCTGTTATCTCAAGCCACCAGGTTATCTTGGCATTCTCCAAGGCCAAAAACATGGCATCAATAGGACCGTACAACATCCCAGGTTGCCTTTTAAACAAGTTAAAACATGACCTAGTAGACCCACTTGGATCCCTGTTTAACCACAGCCTATGAACTGGCTATGTTCTGGTAGAATGGAGGTCAGCAACAGTAATCCTTCTGCACAGAGGGGGGGCAGCAACTGACCCTGAAAATTATAGGCCAATAAGCTTGAGTAGGCTCATCTGCAAGACCATGGAAAGAATGACTATGGACTTTATTAACAAAGACATATGTAATCTCAAAATTCTGGACCTGACCCAGTTTGGAGTCATTAAAGATAGATCATGTCTGTTAAACATGTTTGACTTCTTTGAGAAAGTCACTGAGGCCCTGAGAGAGGGAAAGAAAATGCATAACATCTATCTTGACCTAGCCAAGGCATTTTGACACAATCCCCCACTTAGGTATTAAAGGGAAACTCTCTCAATTGGGAAGTATCCCCTATATTACCAGATGGGTAGCCTACTGGCTCATTGACAGGACACATACTGCCACAGTGGGTGATTTCTCCTCTAGCGAAAGACCAGTCATCAATAATGTACCACAAGGTTCTGTGCTGGGCCCTTTACTGTTCTGAATTTATTTATCAGAAGTCTAGCCTATGGGCTGACCAAGTTCATGGATGACTGCAAACTGTGAGCAATCATTGTGTCCTGATGATGTTGATATACTGCAGACAAGGCTAACACAAACAAATGATTGTTGCCAAAGTCAATGATTAAAGCTAATTGCAAAAAAAAAAAAAAGCATTATTATTCCCTTTGGGAAAGTTGACATACCTGATTATAGACAGCACCCCCAAATCCCAAATGTAGACCCAGTGGTACATGATATGGGTACTCAGGTTGATAGCAATCTGAACTTTGACTGCCACATATCCACAGTAGTAAGACCATCTTTCTGTGTGGCATATCTTATAGGTAAAGGCATCACATCTAGATCTAAGGATTTTATAATTCCATTATACTTGGCCCTCATCAGACCAATAACTGAGTACAGTTCTCCTTTTTACATGTACCTCACAACACACCTGCAACAACTGGACAGACCACAGAGGTTTCTCACCAAGAAATTATAGGGTCCACAAAACAAGTGCCGAGTGCCGACATGCCAAAAAATAAATCCCAGAGAGAACAGCAAATCTCTTTTCTCCTTTAACCTTCTTTTTTGCAGGGTACAAACCTTACTCGTGCTATACTCATTCCCTGAACTTATATGTACTAACTCCGAGATCACCATTCCTCACAAAAAGGGAATACTCAGCGAAACTCAGTCTCCATGTTTCGGGACTTTCTGTAGTAGGTTCCGATATTTCAAATGATTTCACTACTGCTAATCTGTTTATGAATGCATACATGTAAGTATTCCTTTATTTTTCATTTGTTACCATAGTAAGTCTAATGGTCTGAAGAAACTTTTCAGCCACAACTAGTATAAGTGATAACAGAAAACATACAATTAATGTACAAAGAGAAACATCAGATAACATTATGGTAACATATGTTGCAGA
The DNA here is from genome assembly GCF_019279795.1 of Protopterus annectens. Taxonomy (NCBI): domain Eukaryota; kingdom Metazoa; phylum Chordata; order Ceratodontiformes; family Protopteridae; genus Protopterus; species Protopterus annectens. The sequence continues at coordinate 277,027,901 of NC_056744.1, forward strand.
TTTGTAATATACATTTAAAAGATAATTACGGATCACAGCCAGAGCCAGTTCATGGTCAAATGGGGCCCTACGTCAGGTAGTGGACCAGGGCCCAGCAACCATTCCACTGTCCCATCACTTGGCTTTCTTTCCCAGTTACCATAAACACTGTTCAAACCTGTCAGCATGCATATTTTCTTTTTTACTTTTACGGTGCTTACAGATATTTGATTTAAAAACTTTCTTTCAAATTTTATAGCACAAACACTAATGACTTTTTGCTAAAGAAAAGAAAACAAAATAGTTTCACATTAAAAACAGACAGCATGAGGAACTGTCAATGTATCTTTCTTTGAAATATAAATTATTTGAAAATGCATCTGTCCATTGGTGGATTATGTGTACATTCATAACCACAGACATCCGAGACATCCAACAATTATAGTTACATTGCCGACTACATCCTTGTCAAATCTCAGTAACAAAAATTAATAACAATAATAATTACCAAAGTTGCAGATTTCAAATTTGTTTCACACAAGCACACAGTAGCCAAAGTATTCCAGTTTAATTCTTACACACACACACACACACACACACACACACACACACACACACACACACACACGCACACACGCACACACGCACACACGCACACACACACACACACACACACACACACACACACACAAATACATACGCACACACATCTGCACTTCAGTCCTGTAAAGCCAAATTAACTGTTTAAAAAATGACCAGATGATGAGGGTAAGGCACTTTCATGCAGAGAGAGAACCCACCCCCACCGGCAGGGATAACCACTTTGTTGACTGTGTAGACCCATTATTACTGTTATAAAGAAATAAATGATATGCACTTTGCTGGTAGCTTTGGGTAAACTACATGAACTTTTACTACCTTCAGGCTATAAGATCCAGCCATCTGTAGCACATTTTAAATAGAAGAGTATTTATAAATGTATAAGAAATATCAGATACCTGATAACATAGGCTAAGTCAATATACACAATCTCTGCAGATGCTAGTCATATGAATAATTCCACATTAAACAGCGCCGGTACTAATGCTGAACTTGCTGCTGGCAAACAATTTTGCATTTAGGTGCTTCATCTACAAATGCAATGCCTGCTGCCCTTGAAGAATACATTTTCTGAGTTGCATTAAAAAAATAGTGTGCAGGTGATATTGCCATAACATTTCTTGAACTAGATCAGCTATGCGATAGCAGATTCCTGATAAACAACGACAATAGGTTCATAGTTACTAGGTATGCAGTCCTGTAGAACGTTAATGAGACTAGCCCAAAGTCCCAGCTGCTCCAAAGCACTGTCTGGTTAAATGACTCGCTCAGTGTCACACAGGAGGTTAATGAAGGTAGAAAGAGCTAAACCCTGTACCCTTGCCACAGAAAACAATTCATTAACAAATCAGAGCTCTAGCCCTCTGCTAACTACCAGTTTTTATTCTAAATGCAAAAATCCTTCATCTGGTAGAATAGACTGTGCCACAGTAATATGCAACAATGATTACTTAATGGATGCTGAAGATCATATGGTTCTGATCATCACAATAAATAATGCAGACTAACCTGATAAATGGAAAACACTTTGCACTGCCTGGAGGCTCTAAAGAAGGTACTATGAAAATATATTACTAAAATGCAACATGTTTTGACTATTGATGATTAATTCCTTCAATGGTACACTGAATAATGCACATAATCACAGACAATATAAGTGGTGTAGCAATAACTTTTGTTCAACAACCCACAAGTCATACACAAATCAGAAATATTATTGCACACAGAATACTGTTTTACTTTTTTGGAGAGGGGTACATGCTTGCAGGACACGTATATTTCATTTTGACCTCCCTGTGTTTTCTTTTTCCTCTGTTAGATTTGCAGACTACTTTAAATCCTTTAAAAAGTTAACAGAGCAACAAGTTTTCCTTCAACATTTATGTCATTATAAAGATTAAATTGGGTCTGTCAGCTGGATTACTGGTATTACCCCTACTTCATGATTACACCCACTGGTCGTACAGTTGCAAATGTATAATACAGCCAAAGCACAATGCATTATCTGGCTGTTAGCTCTAAATACCTGCTGCTTTTGATGTACTTGTGGTTTCATACCGTACCAGCTGTGCATGTTTGCCTCTATTTCATTGACTGAAAGCAGGAAGCAGCAGGACATGGACATGGGCAAAGCAGGAAACCTTTTATTTAGTTATTTATTTATTTTCAGTTTAGTGACAGTACGTTGTCACAGGAAAATTTTTCATTTTTATTGCTCTTAATATAATAGTACATGGTCGCACAGCAATGTAAGAAAACTTTTCTTTTTTATTTTTGAATTTAATGCTTTGGACTGGACCCCCCCCCCTCTCTCCCCACACCAGTATGAGGCCCTAGGCACTTGTCTAGGCTGCCTAGTGCTGGATCTGGCCCTGGTGACTACATAGAGCAAACATCATAAAAAAGTGACATTGTTTAGTGGTATGAAAGACCGTTCGGCATTTGTTTGAATGCAAAGGCATTCAAAGCAGAAAGTACAGTAGGTTCATAGATGTGTACTAGGCTAATGACCATGGGGCCTTTACAAGCCTAGCCCATAGGATTACCCTGGCATCGTGCCACCCTACCTTAGCTCCCAGTACCTCTGTTGAGTAGAGCTACTGGAGTGATCCCCGGGGTGAATTTTCTATTGCTCATCCAGTCATCAAGATTTCTCTTGAAGAAGGCCAGTGAGGTGCTCTGCTTGACATGTATGGGAAGTCTATTCCATAGCATGCCCAGTCTCTTGGTTATGAACCTGTCCCTCCAGCATGTTCTGTTAATTGTGGTAATGAGATTGAGGTCTCTGGAGCATGTGGTGCTGAGGGATTGGGATTTCTTTAGATGTAACATTTCTAACAGAGCTGCGTCAGACATGGCTTTGTATGTCAAGCAGAGATCGTCTCTAAGTAGGTGTTATGAGACAGAGACTAGCTGGAGTTTTTTGAGTCTGTCCATATAGGACAAGTGTTTAAGGCCTAGAATCCTCTTTGTGAGGTACTTTTGCAGCCTCTCCAGTTGTTGCAGATGTCTAGTGAGGTGCATGCAAAATGGGGTGTTGTACTCAATGATTGGCCTAATGAGGGAAGATTAGAGGGAGACAATGATCTCTTTCTTCCTGGATGCAAAACCTTTAGTAATGAGATGTGCCACATAGAAGGACTTTCTGACTGCAGTAGCAATGCGGTGGTCAAAAGAGAGGTTGCTGTCAACCTTTGTTCCCAGGTCTATTATAATGCCTTCTGTGTTCAGTGGACTATCATCGATGTGCTAATTCAAGGGAACTGGGTTTTTCCCAATGGGGTTGACGACACATTTGTTGGCATTGAGCTTAAGGCCATGGTTCTGACACCAGTCGTTGGTCTCAGTAATACCTTTTTGTAGGATGTCAACATCACTTGGGGAGTTAATAATAGCTCCCAACTTGCAATCTTCTGTGAACTTTGTCAGCCAGAGTCCCTTTGTATTGGCCTGGACTTCAGAGAAGTAGATACCAAACAAGAGAGGACCCATAACCGAACCCTGTGGGACTCCACTCGTGACTGGTCTGCAGTCTGACTTGGAGTCAGCTACTTTCACACTGTGAGTTCTATCTGTGAGCCAGTTTGCAACCCACCCAGTGATATAGGGGTTGATGCCTAGCTTAGTGAGTTTTTCTGTGATTCCTTAGTAGGGAATGGTACCAAAGGCCTTGGCCAGATCAAGGTAGGCTGTATGAACCACGTTGCCTTCATCCACAGCTCTGGTGACTGACTCAAAAACATCTACCAAGTTGAGCAGGCATGATCTACTTTTCACAAAACCAAACTGTGTAGGATCCAGAGTTTGGAGATTCCCTATATCCTTGTTTATTAGGTCCATGATGATGCGTTCCATAACTTTGCATATCAGACTCATCAGGCTAATGGGGTGATAGTTTCCAGGGTCTGTAGTCATTCTTCCTTTGTGGAGAGGGATGACTGTAGCATTGCGCCATTTGGTAGGGACAAAGCCTGAGGTGAGGCTGTGATTGAACAGGCCACACCGGTGAGGTGCCAGTTCACTCTGTAGGTCATGTAGAACACAGCCAGGGATATTGTCAGGTCCCATAGAAGCTGTATTCTTGGCCTTGGACAGTGCTGTTTTAACCTGTGCAGCAGTAATCCTAGGTGCCTGGTAATCTACTAGTATTGCAATTAGTTCTTTAGGGGGGTGAAAGGGGTAAAGTTGGCACTGAAACTGTCGGCCAGTATATTGGCAATATTTGTTGGCTTGGTGTGGGAGGTACCATTGTGTAGTAGCTCAGAGCAAATCTGGGTATTGCTGTAGAGATTCTTACATAGCTATAGAAGGCCTTGTGGTTGTATTTATTATCTGCTGTAGTTCTGTTTTCATAGCTAGCTTTAGAGGTTTTGATGAGAAATCTCAACTTTCTGTTGAGGCCGATAAGGGAGTTTTTCCATTCTTGGGACTTTACCTTATTCCACATCTGTTTCCTCCTCCTGTTGTAGAATTTGCTTATGGCAGGGGACCACCAGATAGACTTCCCTTTTTTGGAGGACCCTTTGTAATATGAATCTAAAACAACACAGGAAAATTTAATTAATAGCTGTATTCTAAGAGATCCTCATAGAAAGTGGTATACTAAAAGTAATACAGTCTAGCAATTACAGGCTGGATTTAAGTTTTTGTTTTGCTGACACTGAGCTTTCTGATATGTTAGTTTCTCAAATAGGACTTCATTTAATGTGAAATTAATAGCTAAGAAAAGAAGGGGGCTTTTGTTTTTACTTTTTATAAATGTACATTGCTGTTAAATTCTAAGCCTAATTTATAATGACGTTAAACATGCCAACATTACACTGAGTTATGCTTAATCAAACATTCGTATATATTTTGTATATGTTTGTATATGTTTATGTACTCTGATTGATGTCTGAACTATTAACAAATGAAAGAGAGAACATCAGATGAATATATTCCACCAATGTTTCCTTACTTGATGGAATTTCAGCTATGGCGTCACTATCCTCCCATCCTGCTATATCTTCATGAATGTTAAGTTCTGCCTCTTCTAATTTGTCAGTATGAAGATCATACCACTCAAATTCTTATATCAAGAAGTCTAGCCACGGCAATAAATAATGATGGGATAAAGGTCCAAAAACAGGGACAATTTTTAAATATTGCTCTTACAAACTAAGAAAGTTGATAGAACAACAGTTTTTTGTATTAGGATGAATTTTCTGAAGGGTATGAAATCTAAAATTTAAATGTCTGTCATTATTTTCTGACTCAGTCCTTAATGAATTCTCAATGATTTGCTAGAAAACCACACTTTTATGAAAAATAGATCAAAAATATGAAGCAAAAATCTGGACATTTTGCAAAAATCTGTACAGATGAGAGGGATGATGATCTTCAGGTAATTTCAGAAGTCTATGACAGTGTACACTAATCCATTGCATGTACAATAGTGCTTAAACAGTGACCATAAGATGTCACTTTCATATGCCAAGTTAAAACTCAGTTATGTCCACTTTTGGTACATATTTCTAGTTGTAATAATGAATGTGTCTGTGTCAACATCATTTTTGGATAAGTGTAAGGTTTCTCCTCATACTGTACGTGAAGAAATCCAGAGCCCTTGTTACAAAACAGCAGTCAGTGATTGTCTAACTAAACCAGTTCATTTCTTGAAAGAAGAACCTTTGATAATGTTATTTAGTGTAATTCACAGACATTTTATTCCCATCAATTTATTTATTTATTTATTTTATTGTAAGCCTAACTTAAAAAAAAAAGTTAACCCACCCCTGACATCATTTCCTTTGCAGTGAAAGCAGTTGATCCACCCTATACCGGGTCATGCTCCCTATTTCACATTATATCAATATAGTCATCTACATTTTTTTCACTATCCTCCTCCTTTTTATCTTTCAACCAATCAATGTCTCTCCCTGCACACTTCCTATATGTACTTTCCATATTGTACTACCTTACTTTAATTGAACATAGGCTCAACCACAACTATATCCTACCTGTACTTTAATCTCTCAACCCTCATTTAACTCAGACTACTTTACTATCCAACCTGTTCCCTATACTACATCCTCCTAACCTACATTACTCCACCCAACACCTCCTACCTCATCTACTATCTGTACACATCTCACTTACTCCACTACTCTATCTTCTACACCTCCAAATACTACTATTCTACACTTCATCTACTCTGCTCTCATATTACTTCCTCCCACCTCACATAACTCCTTTTTTCTTACTCCTATTATCCTATCTCTCTAACTCTACTCAATACTCTACCTATACTACCCACAGTTACCTATAACACCACCACTGCCATTCACCTTATTAGTCCTACAAACAACATCATACTCACGCACATAAGAACACACAGCCCTATAAAATGTCTCTCACCTCCAAAACTATTCTACTTTTGCTAAACTTCACCACCATCAATCTCCAAAACATTATAAATAAAATACCACACCTACATGCCTGGTTAGACAAAAACAAACCAAACTTCACTGCCATTACTGAGACATGGTTAAAACCTTATATCAAGGATGCTGAATTCCTACTCCCTAATTACAACTGTCTCAGAATAGATAGACCACATAAAAAGGGGGAGGTATCATCTTGACATACCCAAACACCTTCACTGTAGTTCAATATACAAAACCTGTCCCACAATTCTCAACAGCAGAGATACTAGTATCCTTTCTAAAAATAAATAACAATAAAAACCTTTTTATCACAGCCACATACACCCCCCCCCCCCAGCAACAACATTCCTATACTTGAAGGCATTCTTGCTTGGTCAACTAATAACATTACAAATGAAAGCATCATCCTAGGGATGTTAAAATTAACTGGCTTGATATTTCTAATCAGGACCCTTCCACCAGCATAAACCTATATAACTATATGCAACTAATAACAAATATCAATGCGGTAGCGTTGTCGCCTCACAGTTAGACATTGTCCGTTTGATTCTCAGTTAGAGCGTCTTCTGTGTGGCGACATGCATGAATGGGCATTCCTTCATTGAAGGTTGTGCATTAGGCCTGGCAAGCCAGCACGTAAAACTCTACTGCCAATTATTAGCGGACCGGAGTTCCGCTATGGCGACCCCTAACCGGGAAAAGCCGAAAGACACAAACAAACCCAACATTAAAAGAAGTGGTGGCTCAATTCTGGATTGGATACTCATCTCTTATCCTAACAAAACCTCCTCCGACATACTTCCTAATAGTATTAGTGACCACTTACTAGCCTTTATAACTCGTAAGACCACCTAAGTCCTAAACACACACCAAGTTAAGCAAACCAGAGATTTATCTCACTTCTCCCCCAACACCTTTAATGAAATCTTACAAAAGATCAACTGGACCCCCCACTCAGATATCTCCTTCTCAAAGAGGATGTTGAATTCTTCAATTCAACATTTCTTAGAAATTTAAATAGTTTAGCCCCACCTCAAATAAAAAGAGTAAAAGCTAAACAGGTAACCTGGCTTACCAAAAACACAAAGCAAATTATGTGTGCTAGGAATAAAGCTTGGAAACCTGGCAAAAAAATAAAAATCCTAATGACCTCATTCAATATAAACAATTATGCAACCAGGCAAAATGACTAGTGATTAAAAGTAAAAAAGAACACTTCCTAAGCCTTCAAGACCAACACAAAATAAACCCAAAGAAATTTTGGAGCACAATCAATTCCCTACTCCATCATGGTAAAAATAATAATCTTTGCCCTAATTCAGATAAAACTCCCACTGAGATAGCCTCGCTCAACAATTCATGTCTTATTAACACCATAGCTAAGTTCACCACTACCTTCCCACCTATACACCCCTGCCCACCTGAACCTCCCACTTCACACTCTTCAACTACTCCTCTATTCTCATTCTCACCTATACTGAATACCACAATAAAAAAAACTACTTCATAAACTCAAACCTTGTACTAACACACAAGATAATTTACCTGCTGAATTTCTTCAACTATCTGCAAACTCCATTGCCTATACTATCAGCATACTCCTCAAAAGATCTATTCAGGAGCCCAGTATACCAAACATATAGAAGAAAGCATTTGTTCGTGCACTCCATAAAGGTGGCAACAACTCTGATCTCTCTAATTTCTGACCCATCACTATCCTCTCTTCCATCTCTAAAATATTAGAAAAATGTATTCACACGCAACTTGTGTAGTGAACCCTAGCAGGAACAGATGAAAGATGAAGATTCACACTCAACTTCTACTGTAGTGACCCCTAGCAGGAACAGCTGAAAGATGAAGATTCACACTCAACTTCTGCTGTAGTGACCCCTAGCAGGAACAGCTGAAAGATGAAGATTCACACTCAACTTCTGCTGTAGTGACCCCTAGCAGGAACAGCTGAAAGATGAAGATTCACACTCAACTTCTGCTGTAGTGACCCCTAGCAGGAACAGCTGAAAGATGAAGATTCACACTCAACTTCTGCTGTAGTGACCCCTAGCAGGAACAGCTGAAAGATGAAGATTCACACTCAACTTCTGCTGTAGTGACCCCTAGCAGGAACAGCTGAAAGATGAAGATTCACACTCAACTTCTGCTGTAGTGACCCCTAGCAGGAACAGCTGAAAGATGAAGATTCACACTCAACTTCTGCTGTAGTGACCCCTAGCAGGAACAGCTGAAAGATGAAGATTCACACTCAACTTCTGCTGTAGTGACCCCTAGCAGGAACAGCTGAAAGATGAAGATTCACACTCAACTTCTGCTGTAGTGACCCCTAGCAGGAACAGCTGAAAGATGAAGATTCACACTCAACTTCTGCTGTAGTGACCCCTAGCAGGAACAGCTGAAAGATGAAGATTCACACTCAACTTCTGCTGTAGTGACCCCTAGCAGGAACAGCTGAAAGATGAAGATTCACACTCAACTTCTGCTGTAGTGACCCCTAGCAGGAACAGCTGAAAGATGAAGATTCACACTCAACTTCTGCTGTAGTGACCCCTAGCAGGAACAGCTGAAAGATGAAGATTCACACTCAACTTCTGCTGTAGTGACCCCTAGCAGGAACAGCTGAAAGATGAAGATTCACACTCAACTTCTGCTGTAGTGACCCCTAGCAGGAACAGCTGAAAGATGAAGATTCACACTCAACTTCTGCTGTAGTGACCCCTAGCAGGAACAGCTGAAAGATGAAGATTCACACTCAACTTCTGCTGTAGTGACCCCTAGCAGGAACAGCTGAAAGATGAAGATTCACACTCAACTTCTGCTGTAGTGACCCCTAGCAGGAACAGCTGAAAGATGAAGATTCACACTCAACTTCTGCTGTAGTGACCCCTAGCAGGAACAGCTGAAAGATGAAGATTCACACTCAACTTCTGCTGTAGTGACCCCTAGCAGGAACAGCTGAAAGATGAAGATTCACACTCAACTTCTGCTGTAGTGACCCCTAGCAGGAACAGCTGAAAGATGAAGATTCACACTCAACTTCTGCTGTAGTGACCCCTAGCAGGAACAGCTGAAAGATGAAGATTCACACTCAACTTCTGCTGTAGTGACCCCTAGCAGGAACAGCTGAAAGATGAAGATTCACACTCAACTTCTGCTGTAGTGACCCCTAGCAGGAACAGCTGAAAGATGAAGATTCACACTCAACTTCTGCTGTAGTGACCCCTAGCAGGAACAGCTGAAAGATGAAGATTCACACTCAACTTCTGCTGTAGTGACCCCTAGCAGGAACAGCTGAAAGATGAAGATTCACACTCAACTTCTGCTGTAGTGACCCCTAGCAGGAACAGCTGAAAGATGAAGATTCACACTCAACTTCTGCTGTAGTGACCCCTAGCAGGAACAGCTGAAAGATGAAGATTCACACTCAACTTCTGCTGTAGTGACCCCTAGCAGGAACAGCTGAAAGATGAAGATTCACACTCAACTTCTGCTGTAGTGACCCCTAGCAGGAACAGCTGAAAGATGAAGATTCACACTCAACTTCTGCTGTAGTGACCCCTAGCAGGAACAGCTGAAAGATGAAGATTCACACTCAACTTCTGCTGTAGTGACCCCTAGCAGGAACAGCTGAAAGATGAAGATTCACACTCAACTTCTGCTGTAGTGACCCCTAGCAGGAACAGCTGAAAGATGAAGATTCACACTCAACTTCTGCTGTAGTGACCCCTAGCAGGAACAGCTGAAAGATGAAGATTCACACTCAACTTCTGCTGTAGTGACCCCTAGCAGGAACAGCTGAAAGATGAAGATTCACACTCAACTTCTGCTGTAGTGACCCCTAGCAGGAACAGCTGAAAGATGAAGATTCACACTCAACTTCTGCTGTAGTGACCCCTAGCAGGAACAGCTGAAAGATGAAGATTCACACTCAACTTCTGCTGTAGTGACCCCTAGCAGGAACAGCTGAAAGATGAAGATTCACACTCAACTTCTGCTGTAGTGACCCCTAGCAGGAACAGCTGAAAGATGAAGATTCACACTCAACTTCTGCTGTAGTGACCCCTAGCAGGAACAGCTGAAAGATGAAGATTCACACTCAACTTCTGCTGTAGTGACCCCTAGCAGGAACAGCTGAAAGATGAAGATTCACACTCAACTTCTGCTGTAGTGACCCCTAGCAGGAACAGCTGAAAGATGAAGATTCACACTCAACTTCTGCTGTAGTGACCCCTAGCAGGAACAGCTGAAAGATGAAGATTCACACTCAACTTCTGCTGTAGTGACCCCTAGCAGGAACAGCTGAAAGATGAAGATTCACACTCAACTTCTGCTGTAGTGACCCCTAGCAGGAACAGCTGAAAGATGAAGATTCACACTCAACTTCTGCTGTAGTGACCCCTAGCAGGAACAGCTGAAAGATGAAGATTCACACTCAACTTCTGCTGTAGTGACCCCTAGCAGGAACAGCTGAAAGATGAAGATTCACACTCAACTTCTGCTGTAGTGACCCCTAGCAGGAACAGCTGAAAGATGAAGATTCACACTCAACTTCTGCTGTAGTGACCCCTAGCAGGAACAGCTGAAAGATGAAGATTCACACTCAACTTCTGCTGTAGTGACCCCTAGCAGGAACAGCTGAAAGATGAAGATTCACACTCAACTTCTGCTGTAGTGACCCCTAGCAGGAACAGCTGAAAGATGAAGATTCACACTCAACTTCTGCTGTAGTGACCCCTAGCAGGAACAGCTGAAAGATGAAGATTCACACTCAACTTCTGCTGTAGTGACCCCTAGCAGGAACAGCTGAAAGATGAAGATTCACACTCAACTTCTGCTGTAGTGACCCCTAGCAGGAACAGCTGAAAGATGAAGATTCACACTCAACTTCTGCTGTAGTGACCCCTAGCAGGAACAGCTGAAAGATGAAGATTCACACTCAACTTCTGCTGTAGTGACCCCTAGCAGGAACAGCTGAAAGATGAAGATTCACACTCAACTTCTGCTGTAGTGACCCCTAGCAGGAACAGCTGAAAGATGAAGATTCACACTCAACTTCTGCTGTAGTGACCCCTAGCAGGAACAGCTGAAAGATGAAGATTCACACTCAACTTCTGCTGTAGTGACCCCTAGCAGGAACAGCTGAAAGATGAAGATTCACACTCAACTTCTGCTGTAGTGACCCCTAGCAGGAACAGCTGAAAGATGAAGATTCACACTCAACTTCTGCTGTAGTGACCCCTAGCAGGAACAGCTGAAAGATGAAGATTCACACTCAACTTCTGCTGTAGTGACCCCTAGCAGGAACAGCTGAAAGATGAAGATTCACACTCAACTTCTGCTGTAGTGACCCCTAGCAGGAACAGCTGAAAGATGAAGATTCACACTCAACTTCTGCTGTAGTGACCCCTAGCAGGAACAGCTGAAAGATGAAGATTCACACTCAACTTCTGCTGTAGTGACCCCTAGCAGGAACAGCTGAAAGATGAAGATTCACACTCAACTTCTGCTGTAGTGACCCCTAGCAGGAACAGCTGAAAGATGAAGATTCACACTCAACTTCTGCTGTAGTGACCCCTAGCAGGAACAGCTGAAAGATGAAGATTCACACTCAACTTCTGCTGTAGTGACCCCTAGCAGGAACAGCTGAAAGATGAAGATTCACACTCAACTTCTGCTGTAGTGACCCCTAGCAGGAACAGCTGAAAGATGAAGATTCACACTCAACTTCTGCTGTAGTGACCCCTAGCAGGAACAGCTGAAAGATGAAGATTCACACTCAACTTCTGCTGTAGTGACCCCTAGCAGGAACAGCTGAAAGATGAAGATTCACACTCAACTTCTGCTGTAGTGACCCCTAGCAGGAACAGCTGAAAGATGAAGATTCACACTCAACTTCTGCTGTAGTGACCCCTAGCAGGAACAGCTGAAAGATGAAGATTCACACTCAACTTCTGCTGTAGTGACCCCTAGCAGGAACAGCTGAAAGATGAAGATTCACACTCAACTTCTGCTGTAGTGACCCCTAGCAGGAACAGCTGAAAGATGAAGATTCACACTCAACTTCTGCTGTAGTGACCCCTAGCAGGAACAGCTGAAAGATGAAGATTCACACTCAACTTCTGCTGTAGTGACCCCTAGCAGGAACAGCTGAAAGATGAAGATTCACACTCAACTTCTGCTGTAGTGACCCCTAGCAGGAACAGCTGAAAGATGAAGATTCACACTCAACTTCTGCTGTAGTGACCCCTAGCAGGAACAGCTGAAAGATGAAGATTCACACTCAACTTCTGCTGTAGTGACCCCTAGCAGGAACAGCTGAAAGATGAAGATTCACACTCAACTTCTGCTGTAGTGACCCCTAGCAGGAACAGCTGAAAGATGAAGATTCACACTCAACTTCTGCTGTAGTGACCCCTAGCAGGAACAGCTGAAAGATGAAGATTCACACTCAACTTCTGCTGTAGTGACCCCTAGCAGGAACAGCTGAAAGATGAAGATTCACACTCAACTTCTGCTGTAGTGACCCCTAGCAGGAACAGCTGAAAGATGAAGATTCACACTCAACTTCTGCTGTAGTGACCCCTAGCAGGAACAGCTGAAAGATGAAGATTCACACTCAACTTCTGCTGTAGTGACCCCTAGCAGGAACAGCTGAAAGATGAAGATTCACACTCAACTTCTGCTGTAGTGACCCCTAGCAGGAACAGCTGAAAGATGAAGATTCACACTCAACTTCTGCTGTAGTGACCCCTAGCAGGAACAGCTGAAAGATGAAGATTCACACTCAACTTCTGCTGTAGTGACCCCTAGCAGGAACAGCTGAAAGATGAAGATTCACACTCAACTTCTGCTGTAGTGACCCCTAGCAGGAACAGCTAAAAGATGAAGATTCACACTCAACTTCTGCTGTAGTGACCCCTAGCAGGAACAGCTAAAAGATGAAGATTCACACTCAACTTCTGCTGTAGTGACCCCTAGCAGGAACAGCTGAAAGATGAAGATTCACACTCAACTTCTGCTGTAGTGACCCCTAGCAGGAACAGCTGAAAGATGAAGATTCACACTCAACTTCTGCTGTAGTGACCCCTAACAGGAACAGCTAAAAGATGAAGATTCACACTCAACTTCTGCTGTAGTGACCCCTAACAGGAACAGCTGAAAGATGAAGATTCACACTCAACTTCTGCTGTAGTGACCCCTAGCAGGAACAGCTGAAAGATGAAGATTCACACTCAACTTCTGCTGTAGTGACCCCTAGCAGGAACAGCTGAAAGATGAAGATTCACACTCAACTTCTGCTGTAGTGACCCCTAGCAGGAACAGCTGAAAGATGAAGATTCACACTCAACTTCTGCTGTAGTGACCCCTAGCAGGAACAGCTGAAAGATGAAGATTCACACTCAACTTCTGCTGTAGTGACCCCTAGCAGGAACAGCTGAAAGATGAAGATTCACACTCAACTTCTGCTGTAGTGACCCCTAGCAGGAACAGCTGAAAGATGAAGATTCACACTCAACTTCTGCTGTAGTGACCCCTAGCAGGAACAGCTAAAAGATGAAGATTCACACTCAACTTCTGCTGTAGTGACCCCTAGCAGGAACAGCTGAAAGATGAAGATTCACACTCAACTTCTGCTGTAGTGACCCCTAGCAGGAACAGCTGAAAGATGAAGATTCACACTCAACTTCTGCTGTAGTGACCCCTAGCAGGAACAGCTGAAAGATGAAGATTCACACTCAACTTCTGCTGTAGTGACCCCTAGCAGGAACAGCTGAAAGATGAAGATTCACACTCAACTTCTGCTGTAGTGACCCCTAGCAGGAACAGCTGAAAGATGAAGATTCACACTCAACTTCTGCTGTAGTGACCCCTAGCAGGAACAGCTGAAAGATGAAGATTCACACTCAACTTCTGCTGTAGTGACCCCTAGCAGGAACAGCTGAAAGATGAAGATTCACACTCAACTTCTGCTGTAGTGACCCCTAGCAGGAACAGCTGAAAGATGAAGATTCACACTCAACTTCTGCTGTAGTGACCCCTAGCAGGAACAGCTGAAAGATGAAGATTCACACTCAACTTCTGCTGTAGTGACCCCTAGCAGGAACAGCTGAAAGATGAAGATTCACACTCAACTTCTGCTGTAGTGACCCCTAGCAGGAACAGCTGAAAGATGAAGATTCACACTCAACTTCTGCTGTAGTGACCCCTAGCAGGAACAGCTGAAAGATGAAGATTCACACTCAACTTCTGCTGTAGTGACCCCTAGCAGGAACAGCTGAAAGATGAAGATTCACACTCAACTTCTGCTGTAGTGACCCCTAGCAGGAACAGCTGAAAGATGAAGATTCACACTCAACTTCTGCTGTAGTGACCCCTAGCAGGAACAGCTGAAAGATGAAGATTCACACTCAACTTCTGCTGTAGTGACCCCTAGCAGGAACAGCTGAAAGATGAAGATTCACACTCAACTTCTGCTGTAGTGACCCCTAGCAGGAACAGCTGAAAGATGAAGATTCACACTCAACTTCTGCTGTAGTGACCCCTAGCAGGAACAGCTGAAAGATGAAGATTCACACTCAACTTCTGCTGTAGTGACCCCTAGCAGGAACAGCTGAAAGATGAAGATTCACACTCAACTTCTGCTGTAGTGACCCCTAGCAGGAACAGCTGAAAGATGAAGATTCACACTCAACTTCTGCTGTAGTGACCCCTAGCAGGAACAGCTGAAAGATGAAGATTCACACTCAACTTCTGCTGTAGTGACCCCTAGCAGGAACAGCTGAAAGATGAAGATTCACACTCAACTTCTGCTGTAGTGACCCCTAGCAGGAACAGCTGAAAGATGAAGATTCACACTCAACTTCTGCTGTAGTGACCCCTAGCAGGAACAGCTGAAAGATGAAGATTCACACTCAACTTCTGCTGTAGTGACCCCTAGCAGGAACAGCTGAAAGATGAAGATTCACACTCAACTTCTGCTGTAGTGACCCCTAGCAGGAACAGCTGAAAGATGAAGATTCACACTCAACTTCTGCTGTAGTGACCCCTAGCAGGAACAGCTGAAAGATGAAGATTCACACTCAACTTCTGCTGTAGTGACCCCTAGCAGGAACAGCTGAAAGATGAAGATTCACACTCAACTTCTGCTGTAGTGACCCCTAGCAGGAACAGCTGAAAGATGAAGATTCACACTCAACTTCTGCTGTAGTGACCCCTAGCAGGAACAGCTGAAAGATGAAGATTCACACTCAACTTCTGCTGTAGTGACCCCTAGCAGGAACAGCTGAAAGATGAAGATTCACACTCAACTTCTGCTGTAGTGACCCCTAGCAGGAACAGCTGAAAGATGAAGATTCACACTCAACTTCTGCTGTAGTGACCCCTAGCAGGAACAGCTGAAAGATGAAGATTCACACTCAACTTCTGCTGTAGTGACCCCTAGCAGGAACAGCTGAAAGATGAAGATTCACACTCAACTTCTGCTGTAGTGACCCCTAGCAGGAACAGCTGAAAGATGAAGATTCACACTCAACTTCTGCTGTAGTGACCCCTAGCAGGAACAGCTGAAAGATGAAGATTCACACTCAACTTCTGCTGTAGTGACCCCTAGCAGGAACAGCTGAAAGATGAAGATTCACACTCAACTTCTGCTGTAGTGACCCCTAGCAGGAACAGCTGAAAGATGAAGATTCACACTCAACTTCTGCTGTAGTGACCCCTAGCAGGAACAGCTGAAAGATGAAGATTCACACTCAACTTCTGCTGTAGTGACCCCTAGCAGGAACAGCTGAAAGATGAAGATTCACACTCAACTTCTGCTGTAGTGACCCCTAGCAGGAACAGCTGAAAGATGAAGATTCACACTCAACTTCTGCTGTAGTGACCCCTAGCAGGAACAGCTGAAAGATGAAGATTCACACTCAACTTCTGCTGTAGTGACCCCTAGCAGGAACAGCTGAAAGATGAAGATTCACACTCAACTTCTGCTGTAGTGACCCCTAGCAGGAACAGCTGAAAGATGAAGATTCACACTCAACTTCTGCTGTAGTGACCCCTAGCAGGAACAGCTGAAAGATGAAGATTCACACTCAACTTCTGCTGTAGTGACCCCTAGCAGGAACAGCTGAAAGATGAAGATTCACACTCAACTTCTGCTGTAGTGACCCCTAGCAGGAACAGCTGAAAGATGAAGATTCACACTCAACTTCTGCTGTAGTGACCCCTAGCAGGAACAGCTGAAAGATGAAGATTCACACTCAACTTCTGCTGTAGTGACCCCTAGCAGGAACAGCTGAAAGATGAAGATTCACACTCAACTTCTGCTGTAGTGACCCCTAGCAGGAACAGCTGAAAGATGAAGATTCACACTCAACTTCTGCTGTAGTGACCCCTAGCAGGAACAGCTGAAAGATGAAGATTCACACTCAACTTCTGCTGTAGTGACCCCTAGCAGGAACAGCTGAAAGATGAAGATTCACACTCAACTTCTGCTGTAGTGACCCCTAGCAGGAACAGCTGAAAGATGAAGATTCACACTCAACTTCTGCTGTAGTGACCCCTAGCAGGAACAGCTGAAAGATGAAGATTCACACTCAACTTCTGCTGTAGTGACCCCTAGCAGGAACAGCTGAAAGATGAAGATTCACACTCAACTTCTGCTGTAGTGACCCCTAGCAGGAACAGCTGAAAGATGAAGATTCACACTCAACTTCTGCTGTAGTGACCCCTAGCAGGAACAGCTGAAAGATGAAGATTCACACTCAACTTCTGCTGTAGTGACCCCTAGCAGGAACAGCTGAAAGATGAAGATTCACACTCAACTTCTGCTGTAGTGACCCCTAGCAGGAACAGCTGAAAGATGAAGATTCACACTCAACTTCTGCTGTAGTGACCCCTAGCAGGAACAGCTGAAAGATGAAGATTCACACTCAACTTCTGCTGTAGTGACCCCTAGCAGGAACAGCTGAAAGATGAAGATTCACACTCAACTTCTGCTGTAGTGACCCCTAGCAGGAACAGCTGAAAGATGAAGATTCACACTCAACTTCTGCTGTAGTGACCCCTAGCAGGAACAGCTGAAAGATGAAGATTCACACTCAACTTCTGCTGTAGTGACCCCTAGCAGGAACAGCTGAAAGATGAAGATTCACACTCAACTTCTGCTGTAGTGACCCCTAGCAGGAACAGCTGAAAGATGAAGATTCACACTCAACTTCTGCTGTAGTGACCCCTAGCAGGAACAGCTGAAAGATGAAGATTCACACTCAACTTCTGCTGTAGTGACCCCTAGCAGGAACAGCTGAAAGATGAAGATTCACACTCAACTTCTGCTGTAGTGACCCCTAGCAGGAACAGCTGAAAGATGAAGATTCACACTCAACTTCTGCTGTAGTGACCCCTAGCAGGAACAGCTGAAAGATGAAGATTCACACTCAACTTCTGCTGTAGTGACCCCTAGCAGGAACAGCTGAAAGATGAAGATTCACACTCAACTTCTGCTGTAGTGACCCCTAGCAGGAACAGCTGAAAGATGAAGATTCACACTCAACTTCTGCTGTAGTGACCCCTAGCAGGAACAGCTGAAAGATGAAGATTCACACTCAACTTCTGCTGTAGTGACCCCTAGCAGGAACAGCTGAAAGATGAAGATTCACACTCAACTTCTGCTGTAGTGACCCCTAGCAGGAACAGCTGAAAGATGAAGATTCACACTCAACTTCTGCTGTAGTGACCCCTAGCAGGAACAGCTGAAAGATGAAGATTCACACTCAACTTCTGCTGTAGTGACCCCTAGCAGGAACAGCTGAAAGATGAAGATTCACACTCAACTTCTGCTGTAGTGACCCCTAGCAGGAACAGCTGAAAGATGAAGATTCACACTCAACTTCTGCTGTAGTGACCCCTAGCAGGAACAGCTGAAAGATGAAGATTCACACTCAACTTCTGCTGTAGTGACCCCTAGCAGGAACAGCTGAAAGATGAAGATTCACACTCAACTTCTGCTGTAGTGACCCCTAGCAGGAACAGCTGAAAGATGAAGATTCACACTCAACTTCTGCTGTAGTGACCCCTAGCAGGAACAGCTGAAAGATGAAGATTCACACTCAACTTCTGCTGTAGTGACCCCTAGCAGGAACAGCTGAAAGATGAAGATTCACACTCAACTTCTGCTGTAGTGACCCCTAGCAGGAACAGCTGAAAGATGAAGATTCACACTCAACTTCTGCTGTAGTGACCCCTAGCAGGAACAGCTGAAAGATGAAGATTCACACTCAACTTCTGCTGTAGTGACCCCTAGCAGGAACAGCTGAAAGATGAAGATTCACACTCAACTTCTGCTGTAGTGACCCCTAGCAGGAACAGCTGAAAGATGAAGATTCACACTCAACTTCTGCTGTAGTGACCCCTAGCAGGAACAGCTGAAAGATGAAGATTCACACTCAACTTCTGCTGTAGTGACCCCTAGCAGGAACAGCTGAAAGATGAAGATTCACACTCAACTTCTGCTGTAGTGACCCCTAGCAGGAACAGCTGAAAGATGAAGATTCACACTCAACTTCTGCTGTAGTGACCCCTAGCAGGAACAGCTGAAAGATGAAGATTCACACTCAACTTCTGCTGTAGTGACCCCTAGCAGGAACAGCTGAAAGATGAAGATTCACACTCAACTTCTGCTGTAGTGACCCCTAGCAGGAACAGCTGAAAGATGAAGATTCACACTCAACTTCTGCTGTAGTGACCCCTAGCAGGAACAGCTGAAAGATGAAGATTCACACTCAACTTCTGCTGTAGTGACCCCTAGCAGGAACAGCTGAAAGATGAAGATTCACACTCAACTTCTGCTGTAGTGACCCCTAGCAGGAACAGCTGAAAGATGAAGATTCACACTCAACTTCTGCTGTAGTGACCCCTAGCAGGAACAGCTGAAAGATGAAGATTCACACTCAACTTCTGCTGTAGTGACCCCTAGCAGGAACAGCTGAAAGATGAAGATTCACACTCAACTTCTGCTGTAGTGACCCCTAGCAGGAACAGCTGAAAGATGAAGATTCACACTCAACTTCTGCTGTAGTGACCCCTAGCAGGAACAGCTGAAAGATGAAGATTCACACTCAACTTCTGCTGTAGTGACCCCTAGCAGGAACAGCTGAAAGATGAAGATTCACACTCAACTTCTGCTGTAGTGACCCCTAGCAGGAACAGCTGAAAGATGAAGATTCACACTCAACTTCTGCTGTAGTGACCCCTAGCAGGAACAGCTGAAAGATGAAGATTCACACTCAACTTCTGCTGTAGTGACCCCTAGCAGGAACAGCTGAAAGATGAAGATTCACACTCAACTTCTGCTGTAGTGACCCCTAGCAGGAACAGCTGAAAGATGAAGATTCACACTCAACTTCTGCTGTAGTGACCCCTAGCAGGAACAGCTGAAAGATGAAGATTCACACTCAACTTCTGCTGTAGTGACCCCTAGCAGGAACAGCTGAAAGATGAAGATTCACACTCAACTTCTGCTGTAGTGACCCCTAGCAGGAACAGCTGAAAGATGAAGATTCACACTCAACTTCTGCTGTAGTGACCCCTAGCAGGAACAGCTGAAAGATGAAGATTCACACTCAACTTCTGCTGTAGTGACCCCTAGCAGGAACAGCTGAAAGATGAAGATTCACACTCAACTTCTGCTGTAGTGACCCCTAGCAGGAACAGCTGAAAGATGAAGATTCACACTCAACTTCTGCTGTAGTGACCCCTAGCAGGAACAGCTGAAAGATGAAGATTCACACTCAACTTCTGCTGTAGTGACCCCTAGCAGGAACAGCTGAAAGATGAAGATTCACACTCAACTTCTGCTGTAGTGACCCCTAGCAGGAACAGCTGAAAGATGAAGATTCACACTCAACTTCTGCTGTAGTGACCCCTAGCAGGAACAGCTGAAAGATGAAGATTCACACTCAACTTCTGCTGTAGTGACCCCTAGCAGGAACAGCTGAAAGATGAAGATTCACACTCAACTTCTGCTGTAGTGACCCCTAGCAGGAACAGCTGAAAGATGAAGATTCACACTCAACTTCTGCTGTAGTGACCCCTAGCAGGAACAGCTGAAAGATGAAGATTCACACTCAACTTCTGCTGTAGTGACCCCTAGCAGGAACAGCTGAAAGATGAAGATTCACACTCAACTTCTGCTGTAGTGACCCCTAGCAGGAACAGCTGAAAGATGAAGATTCACACTCAACTTCTGCTGTAGTGACCCCTAGCAGGAACAGCTGAAAGATGAAGATTCACACTCAACTTCTGCTGTAGTGACCCCTAGCAGGAACAGCTGAAAGATGAAGATTCACACTCAACTTCTGCTGTAGTGACCCCTAGCAGGAACAGCTGAAAGATGAAGATTCACACTCAACTTCTGCTGTAGTGACCCCTAGCAGGAACAGCTGAAAGATGAAGATTCACACTCAACTTCTGCTGTAGTGACCCCTAGCAGGAACAGCTGAAAGATGAAGATTCACACTCAACTTCTGCTGTAGTGACCCCTAGCAGGAACAGCTGAAAGATGAAGATTCACACTCAACTTCTGCTGTAGTGACCCCTAGCAGGAACAGCTGAAAGATGAAGATTCACACTCAACTTCTGCTGTAGTGACCCCTAGCAGGAACAGCTGAAAGATGAAGATTCACACTCAACTTCTGCTGTAGTGACCCCTAGCAGGAACAGCTGAAAGATGAAGATTCACACTCAACTTCTGCTGTAGTGACCCCTAGCAGGAACAGCTGAAAGATGAAGATTCACACTCAACTTCTGCTGTAGTGACCCCTAGCAGGAACAGCTGAAAGATGAAGATTCACACTCAACTTCTGCTGTAGTGACCCCTAGCAGGAACAGCTGAAAGATGAAGATTCACACTCAACTTCTGCTGTAGTGACCCCTAGCAGGAACAGCTGAAAGATGAAGATTCACACTCAACTTCTGCTGTAGTGACCCCTAGCAGGAACAGCTGAAAGATGAAGATTCACACTCAACTTCTGCTGTAGTGACCCCTAGCAGGAACAGCTGAAAGATGAAGATTCACACTCAACTTCTGCTGTAGTGACCCCTAGCAGGAACAGCTGAAAGATGAAGATTCACACTCAACTTCTGCTGTAGTGACCCCTAGCAGGAACAGCTGAAAGATGAAGATTCACACTCAACTTCTGCTGTAGTGACCCCTAGCAGGAACAGCTGAAAGATGAAGATTCACACTCAACTTCTGCTGTAGTGACCCCTAGCAGGAACAGCTGAAAGATGAAGATTCACACTCAACTTCTGCTGTAGTGACCCCTAGCAGGAACAGCTGAAAGATGAAGATTCACACTCAACTTCTGCTGTAGTGACCCCTAGCAGGAACAGCTGAAAGATGAAGATTCACACTCAACTTCTGCTGTAGTGACCCCTAGCAGGAACAGCTGAAAGATGAAGATTCACACTCAACTTCTGCTGTAGTGACCCCTAGCAGGAACAGCTGAAAGATGAAGATTCACACTCAACTTCTGCTGTAGTGACCCCTAGCAGGAACAGCTGAAAGATGAAGATTCACACTCAACTTCTGCTGTAGTGACCCCTAGCAGGAACAGCTGAAAGATGAAGATTCACACTCAACTTCTGCTGTAGTGACCCCTAGCAGGAACAGCTGAAAGATGAAGATTCACACTCAACTTCTGCTGTAGTGACCCCTAGCAGGAACAGCTGAAAGATGAAGATTCACACTCAACTTCTGCTGTAGTGACCCCTAGCAGGAACAGCTGAAAGATGAAGATTCACACTCAACTTCTGCTGTAGTGACCCCTAGCAGGAACAGCTGAAAGATGAAGATTCACACTCAACTTCTGCTGTAGTGACCCCTAGCAGGAACAGCTGAAAGATGAAGATTCACACTCAACTTCTGCTGTAGTGACCCCTAGCAGGAACAGCTGAAAGATGAAGATTCACACTCAACTTCTGCTGTAGTGACCCCTAGCAGGAACAGCTGAAAGATGAAGATTCACACTCAACTTCTGCTGTAGTGACCCCTAGCAGGAACAGCTGAAAGATGAAGATTCACACTCAACTTCTGCTGTAGTGACCCCTAGCAGGAACAGCTGAAAGATGAAGATTCACACTCAACTTCTGCTGTAGTGACCCCTAGCAGGAACAGCTGAAAGATGAAGATTCACACTCAACTTCTGCTGTAGTGACCCCTAGCAGGAACAGCTGAAAGATGAAGATTCACACTCAACTTCTGCTGTAGTGACCCCTAGCAGGAACAGCTGAAAGATGAAGATTCACACTCAACTTCTGCTGTAGTGACCCCTAGCAGGAACAGCTGAAAGATGAAGATTCACACTCAACTTCTGCTGTAGTGACCCCTAGCAGGAACAGCTGAAAGATGAAGATTCACACTCAACTTCTGCTGTAGTGACCCCTAGCAGGAACAGCTGAAAGATGAAGATTCACACTCAACTTCTGCTGTAGTGACCCCTAGCAGGAACAGCTGAAAGATGAAGATTCACACTCAACTTCTGCTGTAGTGACCCCTAGCAGGAACAGCTGAAAGATGAAGATTCACACTCAACTTCTGCTGTAGTGACCCCTAGCAGGAACAGCTGAAAGATGAAGATTCACACTCAACTTCTGCTGTAGTGACCCCTAGCAGGAACAGCTGAAAGATGAAGATTCACACTCAACTTCTGCTGTAGTGACCCCTAGCAGGAACAGCTGAAAGATGAAGATTCACACTCAACTTCTGCTGTAGTGACCCCTAGCAGGAACAGCTGAAAGATGAAGATTCACACTCAACTTCTGCTGTAGTGACCCCTAGCAGGAACAGCTGAAAGATGAAGATTCACACTCAACTTCTGCTGTAGTGACCCCTAGCAGGAACAGCTGAAAGATGAAGATTCACACTCAACTTCTGCTGTAGTGACCCCTAGCAGGAACAGCTGAAAGATGAAGATTCACACTCAACTTCTGCTGTAGTGACCCCTAGCAGGAACAGCTGAAAGATGAAGATTCACACTCAACTTCTGCTGTAGTGACCCCTAGCAGGAACAGCTGAAAGATGAAGATTCACACTCAACTTCTGCTGTAGTGACCCCTAGCAGGAACAGCTGAAAGATGAAGATTCACACTCAACTTCTGCTGTAGTGACCCCTAGCAGGAACAGCTGAAAGATGAAGATTCACACTCAACTTCTGCTGTAGTGACCCCTAGCAGGAACAGCTGAAAGATGAAGATTCACACTCAACTTCTGCTGTAGTGACCCCTAGCAGGAACAGCTGAAAGATGAAGATTCACACTCAACTTCTGCTGTAGTGACCCCTAGCAGGAACAGCTGAAAGATGAAGATTCACACTCAACTTCTGCTGTAGTGACCCCTAGCAGGAACAGCTGAAAGATGAAGATTCACACTCAACTTCTGCTGTAGTGACCCCTAGCAGGAACAGCTGAAAGATGAAGATTCACACTCAACTTCTGCTGTAGTGACCCCTAGCAGGAACAGCTGAAAGATGAAGATTCACACTCAACTTCTGCTGTAGTGACCCCTAGCAGGAACAGCTGAAAGATGAAGATTCACACTCAACTTCTGCTGTAGTGACCCCTAGCAGGAACAGCTGAAAGATGAAGATTCACACTCAACTTCTGCTGTAGTGACCCCTAGCAGGAACAGCTGAAAGATGAAGATTCACACTCAACTTCTGCTGTAGTGACCCCTAGCAGGAACAGCTGAAAGATGAAGATTCACACTCAACTTCTGCTGTAGTGACCCCTAGCAGGAACAGCTGAAAGATGAAGATTCACACTCAACTTCTGCTGTAGTGACCCCTAGCAGGAACAGCTGAAAGATGAAGATTCACACTCAACTTCTGCTGTAGTGACCCCTAGCAGGAACAGCTGAAAGATGAAGATTCACACTCAACTTCTGCTGTAGTGACCCCTAGCAGGAACAGCTGAAAGATGAAGATTCACACTCAACTTCTGCTGTAGTGACCCCTAGCAGGAACAGCTGAAAGATGAAGATTCACACTCAACTTCTGCTGTAGTGACCCCTAGCAGGAACAGCTGAAAGATGAAGATTCACACTCAACTTCTGCTGTAGTGACCCCTAGCAGGAACAGCTGAAAGATGAAGATTCACACTCAACTTCTGCTGTAGTGACCCCTAGCAGGAACAGCTGAAAGATGAAGATTCACACTCAACTTCTGCTGTAGTGACCCCTAGCAGGAACAGCTGAAAGATGAAGATTCACACTCAACTTCTGCTGTAGTGACCCCTAGCAGGAACAGCTGAAAGATGAAGATTCACACTCAACTTCTGCTGTAGTGACCCCTAGCAGGAACAGCTGAAAGATGAAGATTCACACTCAACTTCTGCTGTAGTGACCCCTAGCAGGAACAGCTGAAAGATGAAGATTCACACTCAACTTCTGCTGTAGTGACCCCTAGCAGGAACAGCTGAAAGATGAAGATTCACACTCAACTTCTGCTGTAGTGACCCCTAGCAGGAACAGCTGAAAGATGAAGATTCACACTCAACTTCTGCTGTAGTGACCCCTAGCAGGAACAGCTGAAAGATGAAGATTCACACTCAACTTCTGCTGTAGTGACCCCTAGCAGGAACAGCTGAAAGATGAAGATTCACACTCAACTTCTGCTGTAGTGACCCCTAGCAGGAACAGCTGAAAGATGAAGATTCACACTCAACTTCTGCTGTAGTGACCCCTAGCAGGAACAGCTGAAAGATGAAGATTCACACTCAACTTCTGCTGTAGTGACCCCTAGCAGGAACAGCTGAAAGATGAAGATTCACACTCAACTTCTGCTGTAGTGACCCCTAGCAGGAACAGCTGAAAGATGAAGATTCACACTCAACTTCTGCTGTAGTGACCCCTAGCAGGAACAGCTGAAAGATGAAGATTCACACTCAACTTCTGCTGTAGTGACCCCTAGCAGGAACAGCTGAAAGATGAAGATTCACACTCAACTTCTGCTGTAGTGACCCCTAGCAGGAACAGCTGAAAGATGAAGATTCACACTCAACTTCTGCTGTAGTGACCCCTAGCAGGAACAGCTGAAAGATGAAGATTCACACTCAACTTCTGCTGTAGTGACCCCTAGCAGGAACAGCTGAAAGATGAAGATTCACACTCAACTTCTGCTGTAGTGACCCCTAGCAGGAACAGCTGAAAGATGAAGATTCACACTCAACTTCTGCTGTAGTGACCCCTAGCAGGAACAGCTGAAAGATGAAGATTCACACTCAACTTCTGCTGTAGTGACCCCTAGCAGGAACAGCTGAAAGATGAAGATTCACACTCAACTTCTGCTGTAGTGACCCCTAGCAGGAACAGCTGAAAGATGAAGATTCACACTCAACTTCTGCTGTAGTGACCCCTAGCAGGAACAGCTGAAAGATGAAGATTCACACTCAACTTCTGCTGTAGTGACCCCTAGCAGGAACAGCTGAAAGATGAAGATTCACACTCAACTTCTGCTGTAGTGACCCCTAGCAGGAACAGCTGAAAGATGAAGATTCACACTCAACTTCTGCTGTAGTGACCCCTAGCAGGAACAGCTGAAAGATGAAGATTCACACTCAACTTCTGCTGTAGTGACCCCTAGCAGGAACAGCTGAAAGATGAAGATTCACACTCAACTTCTGCTGTAGTGACCCCTAGCAGGAACAGCTGAAAGATGAAGATTCACACTCAACTTCTGCTGTAGTGACCCCTAGCAGGAACAGCTGAAAGATGAAGATTCACACTCAACTTCTGCTGTAGTGACCCCTAGCAGGAACAGCTGAAAGATGAAGATTCACACTCAACTTCTGCTGTAGTGACCCCTAGCAGGAACAGCTGAAAGATGAAGATTCACACTCAACTTCTGCTGTAGTGACCCCTAGCAGGAACAGCTGAAAGATGAAGATTCACACTCAACTTCTGCTGTAGTGACCCCTAGCAGGAACAGCTGAAAGATGAAGATTCACACTCAACTTCTGCTGTAGTGACCCCTAGCAGGAACAGCTGAAAGATGAAGATTCACACTCAACTTCTGCTGTAGTGACCCCTAGCAGGAACAGCTGAAAGATGAAGATTCACACTCAACTTCTGCTGTAGTGACCCCTAGCAGGAACAGCTGAAAGATGAAGATTCACACTCAACTTCTGCTGTAGTGACCCCTAGCAGGAACAGCTGAAAGATGAAGATTCACACTCAACTTCTGCTGTAGTGACCCCTAGCAGGAACAGCTGAAAGATGAAGATTCACACTCAACTTCTGCTGTAGTGACCCCTAGCAGGAACAGCTGAAAGATGAAGATTCACACTCAACTTCTGCTGTAGTGACCCCTAGCAGGAACAGCTGAAAGATGAAGATTCACACTCAACTTCTGCTGTAGTGACCCCTAGCAGGAACAGCTGAAAGATGAAGATTCACACTCAACTTCTGCTGTAGTGACCCCTAGCAGGAACAGCTGAAAGATGAAGATTCACACTCAACTTCTGCTGTAGTGACCCCTAGCAGGAACAGCTGAAAGATGAAGATTCACACTCAACTTCTGCTGTAGTGACCCCTAGCAGGAACAGCTGAAAGATGAAGATTCACACTCAACTTCTGCTGTAGTGACCCCTAGCAGGAACAGCTGAAAGATGAAGATTCACACTCAACTTCTGCTGTAGTGACCCCTAGCAGGAACAGCTGAAAGATGAAGATTCACACTCAACTTCTGCTGTAGTGACCCCTAGCAGGAACAGCTGAAAGATGAAGATTCACACTCAACTTCTGCTGTAGTGACCCCTAGCAGGAACAGCTGAAAGATGAAGATTCACACTCAACTTCTGCTGTAGTGACCCCTAGCAGGAACAGCTGAAAGATGAAGATTCACACTCAACTTCTGCTGTAGTGACCCCTAGCAGGAACAGCTGAAAGATGAAGATTCACACTCAACTTCTGCTGTAGTGACCCCTAGCAGGAACAGCTGAAAGATGAAGATTCACACTCAACTTCTGCTGTAGTGACCCCTAGCAGGAACAGCTGAAAGATGAAGATTCACACTCAACTTCTGCTGTAGTGACCCCTAGCAGGAACAGCTGAAAGATGAAGATTCACACTCAACTTCTGCTGTAGTGACCCCTAGCAGGAACAGCTGAAAGATGAAGATTCACACTCAACTTCTGCTGTAGTGACCCCTAGCAGGAACAGCTGAAAGATGAAGATTCACACTCAACTTCTGCTGTAGTGACCCCTAGCAGGAACAGCTGAAAGATGAAGATTCACACTCAACTTCTGCTGTAGTGACCCCTAGCAGGAACAGCTGAAAGATGAAGATTCACACTCAACTTCTGCTGTAGTGACCCCTAGCAGGAACAGCTGAAAGATGAAGATTCACACTCAACTTCTGCTGTAGTGACCCCTAGCAGGAACAGCTGAAAGATGAAGATTCACACTCAACTTCTGCTGTAGTGACCCCTAGCAGGAACAGCTGAAAGATGAAGATTCACACTCAACTTCTGCTGTAGTGACCCCTAGCAGGAACAGCTGAAAGATGAAGATTCACACTCAACTTCTGCTGTAGTGACCCCTAGCAGGAACAGCTGAAAGATGAAGATTCACACTCAACTTCTGCTGTAGTGACCCCTAGCAGGAACAGCTGAAAGATGAAGATTCACACTCAACTTCTGCTGTAGTGACCCCTAGCAGGAACAGCTGAAAGATGAAGATTCACACTCAACTTCTGCTGTAGTGACCCCTAGCAGGAACAGCTGAAAGATGAAGATTCACACTCAACTTCTGCTGTAGTGACCCCTAGCAGGAACAGCTGAAAGATGAAGATTCACACTCAACTTCTGCTGTAGTGACCCCTAGCAGGAACAGCTGAAAGATGAAGATTCACACTCAACTTCTGCTGTAGTGACCCCTAGCAGGAACAGCTGAAAGATGAAGATTCACACTCAACTTCTGCTGTAGTGACCCCTAGCAGGAACAGCTGAAAGATGAAGATTCACACTCAACTTCTGCTGTAGTGACCCCTAGCAGGAACAGCTGAAAGATGAAGATTCACACTCAACTTCTGCTGTAGTGACCCCTAGCAGGAACAGCTGAAAGATGAAGATTCACACTCAACTTCTGCTGTAGTGACCCCTAGCAGGAACAGCTGAAAGATGAAGATTCACACTCAACTTCTGCTGTAGTGACCCCTAGCAGGAACAGCTGAAAGATGAAGATTCACACTCAACTTCTGCTGTAGTGACCCCTAGCAGGAACAGCTGAAAGATGAAGATTCACACTCAACTTCTGCTGTAGTGACCCCTAGCAGGAACAGCTGAAAGATGAAGATTCACACTCAACTTCTGCTGTAGTGACCCCTAGCAGGAACAGCTGAAAGATGAAGATTCACACTCAACTTCTGCTGTAGTGACCCCTAGCAGGAACAGCTGAAAGATGAAGATTCACACTCAACTTCTGCTGTAGTGACCCCTAGCAGGAACAGCTGAAAGATGAAGATTCACACTCAACTTCTGCTGTAGTGACCCCTAGCAGGAACAGCTGAAAGATGAAGATTCACACTCAACTTCTGCTGTAGTGACCCCTAGCAGGAACAGCTGAAAGATGAAGATTCACACTCAACTTCTGCTGTAGTGACCCCTAGCAGGAACAGCTGAAAGATGAAGATTCACACTCAACTTCTGCTGTAGTGACCCCTAGCAGGAACAGCTGAAAGATGAAGATTCACACTCAACTTCTGCTGTAGTGACCCCTAGCAGGAACAGCTGAAAGATGAAGATTCACACTCAACTTCTGCTGTAGTGACCCCTAGCAGGAACAGCTGAAAGATGAAGATTCACACTCAACTTCTGCTGTAGTGACCCCTAGCAGGAACAGCTGAAAGATGAAGATTCACACTCAACTTCTGCTGTAGTGACCCCTAGCAGGAACAGCTGAAAGATGAAGATTCACACTCAACTTCTGCTGTAGTGACCCCTAGCAGGAACAGCTGAAAGATGAAGATTCACACTCAACTTCTGCTGTAGTGACCCCTAGCAGGAACAGCTGAAAGATGAAGATTCACACTCAACTTCTGCTGTAGTGACCCCTAGCAGGAACAGCTGAAAGATGAAGATTCACACTCAACTTCTGCTGTAGTGACCCCTAGCAGGAACAGCTGAAAGATGAAGATTCACACTCAACTTCTGCTGTAGTGACCCCTAGCAGGAACAGCTGAAAGATGAAGATTCACACTCAACTTCTGCTGTAGTGACCCCTAGCAGGAACAGCTGAAAGATGAAGATTCACACTCAACTTCTGCTGTAGTGACCCCTAGCAGGAACAGCTGAAAGATGAAGATTCACACTCAACTTCTGCTGTAGTGACCCCTAGCAGGAACAGCTGAAAGATGAAGATTCACACTCAACTTCTGCTGTAGTGACCCCTAGCAGGAACAGCTGAAAGATGAAGATTCACACTCAACTTCTGCTGTAGTGACCCCTAGCAGGAACAGCTGAAAGATGAAGATTCACACTCAACTTCTGCTGTAGTGACCCCTAGCAGGAACAGCTGAAAGATGAAGATTCACACTCAACTTCTGCTGTAGTGACCCCTAGCAGGAACAGCTGAAAGATGAAGATTCACACTCAACTTCTGCTGTAGTGACCCCTAGCAGGAACAGCTGAAAGATGAAGATTCACACTCAACTTCTGCTGTAGTGACCCCTAGCAGGAACAGCTGAAAGATGAAGATTCACACTCAACTTCTGCTGTAGTGACCCCTAGCAGGAACAGCTGAAAGATGAAGATTCACACTCAACTTCTGCTGTAGTGACCCCTAGCAGGAACAGCTGAAAGATGAAGATTCACACTCAACTTCTGCTGTAGTGACCCCTAGCAGGAACAGCTGAAAGATGAAGATTCACACTCAACTTCTGCTGTAGTGACCCCTAGCAGGAACAGCTGAAAGATGAAGATTCACACTCAACTTCTGCTGTAGTGACCCCTAGCAGGAACAGCTGAAAGATGAAGATTCACACTCAACTTCTGCTGTAGTGACCCCTAGCAGGAACAGCTGAAAGATGAAGATTCACACTCAACTTCTGCTGTAGTGACCCCTAGCAGGAACAGCTGAAAGATGAAGATTCACACTCAACTTCTGCTGTAGTGACCCCTAGCAGGAACAGCTGAAAGATGAAGATTCACACTCAACTTCTGCTGTAGTGACCCCTAGCAGGAACAGCTGAAAGATGAAGATTCACACTCAACTTCTGCTGTAGTGACCCCTAGCAGGAACAGCTGAAAGATGAAGATTCACACTCAACTTCTGCTGTAGTGACCCCTAGCAGGAACAGCTGAAAGATGAAGATTCACACTCAACTTCTGCTGTAGTGACCCCTAGCAGGAACAGCTGAAAGATGAAGATTCACACTCAACTTCTGCTGTAGTGACCCCTAGCAGGAACAGCTGAAAGATGAAGATTCACACTCAACTTCTGCTGTAGTGACCCCTAGCAGGAACAGCTGAAAGATGAAGATTCACACTCAACTTCTGCTGTAGTGACCCCTAGCAGGAACAGCTGAAAGATGAAGATTCACACTCAACTTCTGCTGTAGTGACCCCTAGCAGGAACAGCTGAAAGATGAAGATTCACACTCAACTTCTGCTGTAGTGACCCCTAGCAGGAACAGCTGAAAGATGAAGATTCACACTCAACTTCTGCTGTAGTGACCCCTAGCAGGAACAGCTGAAAGATGAAGATTCACACTCAACTTCTGCTGTAGTGACCCCTAGCAGGAACAGCTGAAAGATGAAGATTCACACTCAACTTCTGCTGTAGTGACCCCTAGCAGGAACAGCTGAAAGATGAAGATTCACACTCAACTTCTGCTGTAGTGACCCCTAGCAGGAACAGCTGAAAGATGAAGATTCACACTCAACTTCTGCTGTAGTGACCCCTAGCAGGAACAGCTGAAAGATGAAGATTCACACTCAACTTCTGCTGTAGTGACCCCTAGCAGGAACAGCTGAAAGATGAAGATTCACACTCAACTTCTGCTGTAGTGACCCCTAGCAGGAACAGCTGAAAGATGAAGATTCACACTCAACTTCTGCTGTAGTGACCCCTAGCAGGAACAGCTGAAAGATGAAGATTCACACTCAACTTCTGCTGTAGTGACCCCTAGCAGGAACAGCTAAAAGATGAAGATTCACACTCAACTTCTGCTGTAGTGACCCCTAGCAGGAACAGCTGAAAGATGAAGATTCACACTCAACTTCTGCTGTAGTGACCCCTAGCAGGAACAGCTGAAAGATGAAGATTCACACTCAACTTCTGCTGTAGTGACCCCTAGCAGGAACAGCTGAAAGATGAAGATTCACACTCAACTTCTGCTGTAGTGACCCCTAGCAGGAACAGCTGAAAGAAGAAGATGAAGATTCACACTCAAATTCTTAACGATCTTGCCCAAAACAAGATACTTTCCCCCACACAACATGGCTTCAGGCCAAGTCATAGTACTTGTACTGCTCTCATATCCTTTATGGACACAGTAAACTGGGCTTGCAATGCCGGTTACATAGTCTCTTCACTTTTCCGAGATCTGTCTAAGGCCTTTGACACGGTTTCATATCCCATTCTGCTCTCAAAACTCGCCAACTTAGGTCTCTCACCCCATACCTTACACTGGTTCTCAGACTATACCAATAAGCAACAATTCACCAAATGGCAACACTCCTTTTCACCTTTTCTCAACACAACCAGAGGTGCACCTCAAGGAGCTATACTAAGTCCCTCCTTTTCAGTATATTCATTAACAACTTCCACACCACCCTTACCCATGGCAAAGTTATTCAATATCCAGATAATTCTATAATCCTCTGTACTGCCAAATCTATATCTGAGTTACAATGTCCTACCCAAAATGCTTTCACTTCAACCAAAATGTGCATGTCAAAACAACCATCTCGCTCTAACTCCCAATAAAACCTAACTTCTAATATTTGCCCCCCAAAAAACTACTGCTCTGTACAAGAATGATTTTTCTGTCCAACCCCATAATAATACTCTCATTGAAGTTGTTCCAAGAACCAAACTGCTACAAGTTATTATTGATGAAAATCTAACATCCGACCTCCATATCCATAGCAACATTAAAAAAACACATAAAAAATTAGGTACCCTC
This sequence comes from Protopterus annectens, assembly GCF_019279795.1. Lineage (NCBI taxonomy): Eukaryota > Metazoa > Chordata > Ceratodontiformes > Protopteridae > Protopterus > Protopterus annectens. Next base: position 277,060,593 of record NC_056744.1, read on the forward strand.
TATAGACCCAAATACTACATTAATATTACTGCTAAAAAAGCTCTAGCATCATCCTTCCTACTACCATCTCTACTACACAGTGCCCCAAACCTCACCAATATCCAGTTTTCCCAGAAAACCAAACTGGACTCATGTTACACCAAGATTGCCAACTTTGTAACAAGTTCAAAAAACTCAGCACACCACTGCTTATCTCTATAACAACTAAACTGGTTCAAGCTCTCACACTACCTCACTTATTCACAATTAACACTGCACATAAACTCATATACAAGCCTTCACCATGCCCCTCCCTCTCCTCTTTATTGAGTACATACCACTCTAACAGGCCAGTAAGATCCAAAAACACTATGATGCTGAAGGTTGAAAAAGCTAACCTTGCAGCTGGTCGAATGCTGTACGCTTTTAATGTCTCAAAACTATGGAATGCCCTCCTACCTTCTATCAAAACAATTAGTAATCCTGCTCTCTTTAAGAAGTCTCTCAGATTACACCTCTCTTCTCTCTGGCAATGTACTTTTGCCAAAACAGTACCTCCTAAAACCTGATCCACTACTATATCCCTCTACAATATCACTACTTGGGAGCTCTCTCTGATTTGCTGAACTCAACTGCTTATGCCTACAAAACTCAACAAGTAACAATCAAAACTACTACCATAACTGACTAACTCCATCCTCAATGATCAAATTGTACAAAATGTTGATGTGTAATGTTTGTAAATAACATGCACCATTATGCTTAATATTTATTTCCATGTACTGAGACTGTATATACACTGTATATTGTGCTTTTTTCTTGTATGTACTATTAATGTTATGTGGAGCTTTTCTCCCCTGGCCTCTACTGAGAATGGGCTCACCTAGGCCCAGTAGACTTCCCAGTTAACAAATGCAATAAATAAATAACTTAGCCAATAATATTACATATAAGCCAGACTTTCTCTTTTCAGTTTTCCACTCCACTTTACCTGCTGACCAACAAATGAGACAGTTTCTGCCAGTCCCTGCCTCTACATGGTGACTATTAAGACTGACTACTTCAGTTTCTGTCTTTCTTCTGGTTAGATTCCCCTGCTCAGGTCCAGAAATCCTCCCTGGGCAACCAGGCCACATCTAGTTAATATATTTATTTGATAATGGGTATTCCACAGCAAAGTCATTTACAGTTTGTTTCAAATCCCTCAAAAATGTACTGTAGAGTTTCCTGCCCTGCCTCATCAATCAAGAAATTCAGTGTTGTACCAGTACATTAATATCCAGATGCCATGTATTGTCAAAATTTATGACTTCTAAGTTTTCAATTTCCTGTTGTTCCTCATTTTCTAACTTGTATACCTGCTACCAAAATCCTTGCCTCTGCCCTCCTTTTCCCGCTCCCCTGACTACCCCTATCTTATTCACCTGCACCATGCAGTTTTTCTTAGTGGGAAGGTGACATTTTTATAGCATTCAAACATTGTATAAAAGAAAAAAAAGGCTTGTATGCATCTCATGTCCACATGATGTAATTATGACTTCTCTCCTCTTATATGATTGATGTCACCATTCAGTGATTCAGGGTTGGAAGTTTATGTAATGGTTAAGGTGTTTACCTCACAGTAATAACATATATGGCTTGATTCTCACCTTTGAAAGGGAAATTGTCTCAGTTTAAAATGGCCCACAAAGGCAACTAGCTATGCTATAGGCACACTATGTTCCTGTTCAGAAAACCTTTATTGATTTTTTTCTTTGATAGCCTTCCTTTTTTCAACATGGATTTGCATACTATCCTTCATCTAGACATGCTTGTCAGAGTAAATGACCACACATATGCACGGTCACTGACTAACATCTCATAAACCCTTCTATTTGATTTTTTATGTCCCTCACCCAAGGGGGGTATTACCAAGATGGTAAGAATTGACCCCTTTCTTCCACTGAATAAGAAGAGGTACCAGATGGCACAAGGTCAATTTGTTTTAATACATTTCCATAAACAAATCACATTTTGGGATACGGCCCAATGGCTATGCTTCCAGACTTTTTTCTGCCATCCTTTGTACTCCAAAAGACATATGAGTGCCCAAGTATTTGGGCTGACAGTCTATCTGCAGAGACAGAAAGAAAGATATATAACAATATTATTAGATTATACAGGGACATAGTCTGATAATATTAGAAGACATGCATTTATGATGCATAGAAAGCTCAGAAATGTCTGCCTGCATCTCACTCACTGATTTCTGCTCCAATTCATTTAGCCACACATGTAGAACTACCATATGGTAATTATATCTGGTGCAAGGTTTCTTTTAAGATGTCTGAGATCCAGGAAGCTGGTAGACAACTTATTGTCTTCATGCTGTTGTACATCCTGGAGAGTTTGGAATCTATATGCCTCATTACAGAGTTAACAATCACTAAAACATTTGTGTTTGTGGAAAGGTTAGGTGTATGAGGACTGAGGCCCTTTCTTTCATGGTTACTCTTTGTTAAAGTGGAGATATTTTGTGGTGCTATGTTTGATTTTGATTTTTGCTGAGACTTAATCTTAGAGGTCCAGGAATTTTAAGCAAAGATTTTTTTACAGTGTCAAAATATGACATTATATTAGGTGTCAGGTTTGAGTGCATAGCATGTGGTGTGGTAGTGCAATGTTCATCGCTTGTGATTTTTGTGACACTGAGGCTTCAATAAATATTTACTCCTCTCAAAGTCGGAGTTATTTGTGTTAAGTAAGCGTTCTTTATCTTTGAGCATAAGGTCATTGCTAACCAGAGTTAGAATACATAATGCAATAAAAATGGTAACGGAAGGGTGACAAGAAGGCTGGCCTTCCATTTTGTCCAGAGTAAAGTAAAACTTAATTTGATTTACAGCAAATTGCAGAGCTCAGAAAGAGAGATGTATGTTCTAGTGATTAAATCATTGGTTAACATGTGTGTAGTATAGTTATGTATGAATGTCTATTTAGGTAAATAAGTAACTTGGATTTGAATGTAACTGTGACATGCACAGCTCAGGAGCCTTTGGCTGTGGGTAAGTTGTGCAATACAATGCTTTTAGTGATGCAACAAGCTACTTTTATTGTGCAAGGTTCTTGGCTCTGCACATTTTGCACCTATGTACAACGTACAACACCTATACCAGGAAAGCTTACAAAGGAAAGTTTCTACATCTGTGGAATGCTTATTTCAACCCCATTGCTCTACATGCTGCTCTGCATAATATAAGTAAATAAGGAAAATAAGAGAGCCAGTGAAAAACAGCTAATGCTCTAACTAGTAGTGCTTGTCTTCTTGACAGCTACAGTAATTTCCCTTATCCCCCTAGCATAAGTAGTACACGTTCTAGGTAACTGACCAAAACTGTCTATATGCTGAAAATTTGAAAAGTGACTAACGCACGGGAAGTAAATGCAACAACACTGATTAATCCAGTTAGCAGTAAAATAAGCTATTTGAAATACACAGTGTAAACATAAAAAAATAACGACTACATGAAACTTCAAATTCAGAGAAAACAAAGTAAAAGGTCCAGATAAATGGCAGAACCTACTCAAGATGGATTTAACTATCCAGAGACACCCTAGAAACCAGTTGAAATGCAGTGTAAATTGTAAAGTGACTTCAATTAATAGGTATAAGAGACAACACAGACAAATACAGAAAAGGGCAGAAAAAACAATTGATACAAATGGAACCACTCAAACCTGAATTAACTAACTAGGCATGACACAGAAACTTCTTAAATTGAACTGCAAAAAAATTCACTTAATATCTGTAACTTCAAATTAAGAGAAAACAAAATAAATTGCAGAAGAAAAATTCTATAATCCCCTAAAAACTATATTACTAATTTAGCTATCTAGTTGACTTTACATGCAGTAGATTAAATGCATGTTCTTGTTTGCCAGATGCAAAATGCAGTCAAAGCACCACTTTGATTTTTACCTTGTGCATATAAGTGCACTTTCCAGGAGTCCTAGAATAAAACTGCAATAACTTCTCCAGTAGTCAAGTAAAAAATAAGCAGGGAAAATGAAAGAAAAAATATAGAACAGTGAAATCTCTAACAAATAATGATTATCTTCCCCAGAACTGCTGCATTTACCTTCCTCCCACTAGAACAACCATTGTCATCTCAAGATGATTCATACATCATGGCAAAACAATTTGTTTGCTGTAGGTTCATGGGTGTTTACTAGACAAACCACAAAGGGCCTTTTTAAGCCTAGCCATGCATCCCAAATTTCTTTCAAGTTCTGATAACCTTGATGAATATAAGCATGGGCGATGAAGCATTTGCAGGTTACATCTGTCCACTAGAGACATAGGTGCCAAACCAAGGATGAAATTCCAGTCTAATTAAAGATGTTGTATGCTGCCAGATTTAAACCATCAGCACCATCACCCATGCTACTGTCCCTGGCCCACTGAGACATAGCTCAATGACATATCACACTTGCAGTGGAAAGTTTCAAACCCACATACCCCAGAGAGACTGCAGCTTTAATCCAGTACCTTAGCCCACTTGGCCACACTATCTCCATAAGGAATTCTAACCATATATTATTAACACTATAGCTTACAGCCTTAACCACTGCATCAGCTGTCAGACATAACTCTGTAACTCTGAAATGATACTAAAATCACAGCAAATAAATGTAGTTGCACTTATTAATTCACTTAACATCTCAGATACCACTTGAAATGCAGTGCGAATTATAACATGACTATTTAATAGCTGTATCTTCAAATTCAGAAGAAAAAAAAACAAACAAAGAAACATAAGTGCAGAGAAATGACAGAAACTACTCAATACAGATTTAAATGATACAAGGCACAGCAGAGGAAATGCTCAAAATGCAACGCAAACTGTAAACCATTTTCCTTTTATAACTGTAACTTCAAAGTCAGAGAAAACAGTAAAATTGTAAAAAAATGAAATAAATCTCTCAAAACTTAAATTGCTAGGACACTTTAAGTTTAGTAGGTTGAATGTTCTTTTTAATTTTAATAGATGCAAAATGAAGTCAAAATGCTACTTTGTTTTCTAGTTTGTGCATAGGAGATCAATTTCCCGAAGTCTTACAAAAAGCTTTGTTTTGAATAAGTTATTACCAGATGTTATACCAACTTACTGTATTCCTCATATATTTTTTCAAATCCTTGATTGGCAGGAAATTGGAAGGTTAGAAAAAGGGTTTTTCAATATCTTTTTCTATTAATGAGGTGAATTTACTGTTACACTGTATTATTACAAACAGATTTACATGCAATGGGAAAGAGTTGTTACAAGGGCATTTATGACTTATTCAAAGTTCAAGAGGTTTGTTTCAAAGAATTGTATTACACCATTGAAAGTAGAATATTAAAAGAAATTAAAATAAATCTTGCTTGCTATGGCTACCTGCATTTTGCAGTTTAGCAAAATGATCTAAGAAGGGATTTTGGTTCTAATTAACTATCAGATGAACTGCACTAGGTAAAGGTTAAACCAAGTCAATAATTCATGCTGTAAATATTAAATATAAATCAGTTACATTTCCCAAGGTTATTAGCAAATACTTTTAAAAAGTACTTTAGTTTTGTATTTGTCAATGTTCCAAAATCAAATAGTGAAAATAATAATTTCTTGCGAAAAAAAAAAAATAAAGAACTGTATCTGATGGTGAGATAAATTAAGTTGCAAGTTACTGGAAACACTGTTGTTTTTTTTTCTTTTTTGAAGTATATCAAACTAGAAAGTTTCATTTTTCCCAGTAGAGAATTAAGAACAATCATTCTGCCAAAACAAGGAACAGACCCATTCAGAGTTTAAAATCACAGACCTACTTCATGAGCACATTTTAAAGCTAGATTATGTGAAAAAAAATAACATCATACAGAAAATAACAATTTACTATTTGATTTATGCATTACATGCACGACTTAGAAAATTACATTCTAGTGTTGATGACCAGGGCATGCTGGAGAGACAGACACATCTCCCAGAAACTGCCACTTCTCTGGAACAACCCTCTTCAAATGCAAACTAGATCAATGGATGGGTGACTGCAAATTCACTCCTAGGGTGGTGCACATGCCCCTTCTGGACAGAGGAGTTGATATTTATTTATTTTATGTATTTATTTATTTCAAATTTGTTGACCAGGAAAGTCTGACTGATTCAGGAACCTATTTTCAGTGGAGGCCCGGGGAGAAATGTTTCATAAAGTAAAAACATTTAACATAATATAATGTAAAAAATATTTAGCAAAATATAAATACAGTGGTCATTGCATTTACATGCAGGTGTATAGCTTACAAAGTTGCAAGGTAGCCCTATTGATATATAGGCTGTTGATTTTCATTTACAGCAGTAATTTTGCAAACGAGAAATACATACATAATGGGTTAGTTCAATTAGTTTATCTAATTATAATTTTTGGTAGGCTAATTGTATTCATTATAAAGAAAGTTAGTATAGTTAGAAAGGATGTCTACATGTATTTTTAGGTAGACTGCAGGTAGATCTTTGTAAAAAGAGATTAAAAGAATGTAAAGGTTAGCTAATGTACATTAGCAAGACTAGTAGCTAGTTAGAAAAGAGAAATGGAGGAGCTTAATATTTGTGTCTAGCACTCAGTAAATCAGGCAGCTGGATCTTTAGAGGAGGGGAGAGGGGGAAAAGATGGTAGGATGAAGCTGGACAAAAAGAAAGGGCAGGGGGAGGAAGGAGGAGGAATGTATAGAACAGTTAAAGGAGTGGAAAGTAGGCTGGGGGAAGGGGTGGCTAGGTTGATTGGAACAAGGTTGATAGGTCTTTTTGGAACAAGGGCAGATGCTTGTAGCTTGAATGTGTTTTTTTAGTGTGAGTTTAAAATTCTTGTGCTTTGCTGTTGCTCTGATGTTTGCTGGTAAGGCATTCCAGAGTTTAGCTACAGTGTAGGAGTACAGACACTGTACAGCTCATTTGTTTGGGCTATGTAGGGTTACTAGTTGCTTGTCTTCAGATCTGAGGGCTCTTGTGGGTATGTAGGTTTGGAAGAGTGAGTTGAGTGCTGGGGAAGTATTAGGTTGATATATAACTTTGTGTTCCATTTTGAGTTGTTGGTGGTCTAAGAGGAGTAGAGGTTTGAGCCAGTTGAGAGTACTGAGAAGTACTGAGAACTGTAGTGGTGTGCGTTATGGGATGCATTTATAGCAAATGTATCAGTCTTATTATAGCAAGATTCCAATTTGTTATTCAGGGTAATCTGAATGTTTATCAGAATGGGAACAGTGTAGAGGAGAGAGGGAAGCAGGTAAGTAGTAGCCAGGGTGTTTTTTGTGGTTGAGTTCATGAAGCTTTTGTGCCAGCATTGTATTCCTAGTTTGCAGTGAGTTCTTTTGATTGCATTTTGAATGTGTAGATGAAAGGAAAGCTTAGTCATTGATTACTTGTAGTAGTTTGGTTTGGGAATCAACATCTAGTTAAGTATTGTTCAGAGAAAAGACATTAAAGTCAAATGAGAGATTTGTTGCTGTGAAAAAGAGGAGTTTCATTTTATTTGGGTTCAGCAGGCGCTGTGCATTGTTTAGCCAGATCTCTATGGAAGTGAAGGCAGTTTGGGTAAGATGCTGGAGGTGTTGTATGCTGTTGGAGGAGGAAACAATAGTAGAATCGTCAGCATATTGTATTAGGGAGCTTGGGTGGGAGGCAGTGTGGAGGTTGTTAATAAAGATGTTAAAGAGTAATGGTCTGTTAATGGACCCCTGAGGACCTCCAGTGTTGTTAGGTAGATAGAGAGGATTCCCTGCCATTTTACACATTGTTGTCTGCCTGTTAAGTAACTGTTGAACCATAGTTGAGTAGAGGGTGAAAGACAGAGGGTAGAGAGTTATTGTAGTAGTTTTGGGTGGGAAACAATATCAAAGGCCTTGGATAGATCAATAAATATTATGGATGTTAGTAGTGCAGCATCCTGGCTTTGTTGACTGTATCTGTGAAGGAGAGTAATGCTGTAGTGGTACTATCTGAAGGTCTGAAGCCATGTTGGGGGGGTGAGTATTAACTACCGTAGACCCTTAACTCTGTGAACTTCACTCACCTAACCACTGAGAGCTGGGGCAACTTGGGATAGAGCTCTAGGGTCATTGGCCTATTTACCTCTTATGAACCTATATGCAATCCCTCACCAAACTCATGATCCATTTAGCTGAAGTGTTTGCTCATTATGAGAAAGCATTTAGATCAATATTTTGGGCATATCTTCTTTCAGCACTAGAACAGCTACATTTCCCTTCACAATTTATTTTAGGAATGCAGCCTTTATTAAATAACCCCTTTGCAATAATTCAAGCTAACCCTATTATATCTTAACCTTTCAAACTTTCCATGACTTTAAAATGTGTTTTATCTTATATTTTGTTCTCATTGGATCTAGAACCTTTAGCTGATTGGGTATGTGAGTCTTCTTCTTCCTTCCCCAGATAGAACCCCCTTGGTTATAAAATATGAGCATTATTAGTTGCAGATGACTGTTTGATACTTTTAGATGAGCCATATCTGTGTATCTATCAATCTATCTAGCTAGCTAGCTATCTACTAACATCCTAAAGCATTGATTGTTAATCAACTTAGTAATGCATGCTAACCCTAAACCTGCCATTTTAAAGACACACTACAGTTTAGTGTTATGGAAGGGTTTTGGTGTAAAGACCACAAAATAATTTGTTTTCATTTTGTGAATTTTTTGTGGGATTACTTTTAAGGGTGTGTTGGTGGGAGCAAGAGTTTCTAAAAAAAGCTATTTCATTTTAAGTTTGTAAGATTCTATCAGAGATACATTCATGATTTGTTTTTCATCTGGGGTGGTAGTAGCGATGAACTTGATGAATTATTTTCAAAGATTAATAGCACTGTGCCTTGGTTTAGATTTACAGTAGGGAGTATTGGGGTTACAGCTCATTTTTTGGACGTAGAAGTCCAAATGGATATGGAGAGAAGAGAATTTAACAGTGTTATTTATAGAAAAGAAACTTTCACAAACAATTACCTTTGTTATGACAGCTTTCTTCCTAAATTTATGAAAATAAATGTTTTTAAAGAACAAGCTATTAGAATTAGTAGAATGACTAGTAGTGATGACAACTTTATTAAGGAAATGGATAATTTAAAATAATTATTTGTTGAAAGGGGGTACCTCCTAGAGGAGTTGGTAAATATTTCAAATTATGTAAGCTCAGAAAGGGTTAGCAGGTTTCCACCAATTATCAAAGCAGGTTTCATCCCCAATAAACAAGGACGAGGTGGGGAGAAGGTACAGATAGAAGCATTAAGTTGCTCCTTTCCATTACCTATGAATACAGATAGATCAAGAATTTAGAAGGTTATTGATAATAATTGGAAAATCATTTTGGGTAACCAAGAATTGAGTAATATAGTTGGTATTAACCCCAAGTTCATTTTTAAAAGGATCAGAAATTTAAAGCAATTGCTTGAAAATTCAACAAATATGGACCAAGATAGTATGGAAATCAGGGGTGTAGGGACTTTTCCTTCTCTAAATTGTTTGCTGAACATGATCTGTACTTGCACTGATAAAATTATAAATTATTGTAAAAATGTATACTTTTTTCCAATAAAGACAGTATAGGCTGCCTTGTTAAGTGGTTGCTAATGTTATCTGTTTTGTGTTTCATTCATCATAGATGAAATTCTGATTTTTTTTTAGCATTCGTAAAAATATCCTTGGTTTAGAGCAAGATCTCTAATTTATAAAGCATACTAATTTGCATTTCAACATATGCTGATTGTTACTTCATGATGTTACTAAAAACAGACAAAATTTAGCAGATATAACACTTCCTGGATTTGTAAAAATATTTTAAGTAAGTTCAATATTATTCCATTTGGAAATGTTTCCTTTTCACAGCCACAGTACACTGCTATTCCTTTATGCCAACATAGACTCCCAGGCAAACACACACACACACACACACACACACACACACACACACACACACACACACACACACACACACACACACACACACACACTTGCAATAAATTAATTAATGGAAGTTAAGGAAAGCCTAACCAACCATCTCTTTTCGTCACAGCTATAAAGGCTGGCATATACTGTAGATCAATTTCAAAACAAAAATAAAACTATTTATTTCCATTTGAAAGCATGCAGGTATAGACACTGTACATTATGTTAGAAGAAAGTGTTTAATTTAAGCAGTAGAACCAAAAGTACATATCTGATACTCCATGGCAAAGGATGATTGGTAGCATTTTAAACAGCATAAAAGTAAATGTTTGCATAATGGCAATTGCAAAGAAATAACAGCTTCCAAACTTAGTAGGTGAATTTAGCATTAGTCTGTATATTTTGGACAAACTGTTTCATTTTATAATTCTAAGCTTTATCATCTGGTAATTTCACTAGCATGACAATGGGTTGTTTGGTCGGTTCTTGGTCCTTTTTCAAAGAACTAATTATTTCAAAGTGTATTTCAAGTCAAATAGTCCAAGTTACATTTAGTCCAGATTTTGCTGCATCATTAGCTAATGACCATATCTTTCAGTCTGAACATTTGTAAGGTCAAGAATTACTTTTGTAATGTTTCCTTCTACAAAAAGAAAGGATTCTACTCTAAATATATTTACAGTATGCCCTTTCATTACTGTAAAATTATTTATTCTTCTGTTGTTAAAGCCAACATGCACTGGCTATAGCATTCAAAGGTTTTATCACAATGTATTTTCCCATTCTCTGGTCCTGTATCTTCTACATTATTTTGACTGGGACAATAACCTTCAGCCAAGGGATGAAATTAGTTCTCCTGTTTTGGTATGAAACTCATGCATGTAATTAAAATGTAACCCATACAGTTAACAATATGTCTGAATTATAGAATTCAGTATATAAGTACAATTATATTTCTCCACATCCTGAGTAGAGGCTTACCACAAAAAGCAAATCATACTGGTCTAAAGTCATTTTTAGAGCACTTTTAATATCTGTCATACACGTAATTGCTGTTTATTGTTCTGTGGTATAACATGTATCTTAGAATAACATAACCTGTATAGTTATTAGCACAATAAATTTTAGTATGACATCTATTTATAAATATAATATAATATGTAGAGACAAAAAACAGCCAGTTCCTAAAAGTTCTTAGTCATTTCAATAATACTTTGACACATGCAGTGAGTGGTTTGCTTTTTTCCAGAGTAAATAACTATGAATTAGAAAGAAGGATGAACCCTAGCATTGTAACCAAGATTCCTACTCTGGGAGTCATAAGGGGTAACTATGAGAGGAGAGCCCTAGTATGAGTAGCTAACCAGTTGTATTCATCATTCTGATTCAGAGGTAAATCCACTGCAATGATTTTACATGGCCAGTAAAGTCTCTGTAGAGGAACGCCCTGATGGCAATGCCAAATGCTAATGAGGGAGGAAGGTATGTGCTCAGAAAGTATGAAGGCAGCCAGTGCAGTCCCTCAGGGGTCCATGTTATGACCTCTACTCTTCAGCATATACATCTCACATCTCCAAATCAAAAGTGGGGATTTATGATTAAACAAGTTTGTGGATAATTGCAAACTGGGTGCCATCCTCAAACTCCCTTCCTGACATGCAGAAGCTACAACTTGAATTTACACATGCTAATAGCTGCTGCAAAGAAAATGGGCAAAAAACTAAATGCTAAAAAGTGTAATACTGTGACATTTGGTAAACAACCTCTCAATCCAGTTTGTAGTATAAACTGCACCCAACTCGAAAATAAAGATGTTGTGAGAGACCTTGGACCATGGGTAGAAAATGCCCTCTCCTTTGATCATCATGTTGCAAGACTGGTTAGGAAAGCATTCTTTCTGCTGCAGATGATCAAAAAAGAATACCTTCTTGAGATCCAAAGAAGTCCTTATCCCTCCATATTCCACATTGATCAGGTCCATCACAGACTATAAAGCCCTTTCTGGAATGTATCTTTCTAGACATATTATGCATCTGGAGAGACCTCAGAGGTTCCTAACAACAAGAACAACAACAACAACAACAAATAAATAAATAAATAAATAAATAAATCATTATCTTAAAAGATATGAGCTACCAGGAGAGTCTGGAGGATGTTTTCCTGCATTCAGTGTCCAATAACCTCCTTATAGGAAATCTGTGCCATGCATTTGTGGCTATTGGAGATCCATAAGTCTAAGCCCTCTTATTTGCCCACAAATCAAATAGTCCATTAAATACTAGGACCAGATATCTGGACCTTCTTCAGCAAATAAACAAATCACAGTGGAGAGACAGATTCACCCCTTCTGTGGAACAAACTTCCACCCAAATAAGCAATGTGACTCATTATCTTTTTTTTTAAAGGGAGTGTCAAAGGAAAAATATACTTTAAAAATGATAAAAACACGGTAGGTTCAGGTTAAAGCACTTTAATCTTGCAGCAAGGAGACAAAAACGTGCTAATACAGAGTTTGTCTAACTAGAAACAGGAAATGCTTACATTTTTATACACTTTCTAATAAGACATTGCCTACCAAGCTGACTTAGTGAATCACAAGTTCTGTCATCATCATTTAGTAATAATTGTTTTAACAATATTCTGCTGATTTATCAATTTTTGTGAGAAACTTCCTAAGGAAAACAACGTGGCCTTGGCTACCACCGGTTAGATATATGCAATGTTACCATTCAAGGTACTATGGCTAATTTGAGCACAAAGCAAGTAGTTCATTTCTCTAACAATCCTTTGTCTATATTATCTCTAAACTTCTGCAGCTGCACATGTTCTCATACTTCGAACAGAGCTGATTGTTTAACATCATTACATTTACAGGATATAGCATTGTTCATTCATTTTCTCCTGACCTAGCAGATAATCACCTGCTTCTCAAGTACATTTCCAAAAGCCATAAACATGAATATTGCTGTGCTAGCAATTATTAGGTCAGAGGGCATCTTTCAAGTTTCAGAAAGCACACTGCAGTTTTAAAAAGCATCTTTTCAGTCTCATATGAAACTCAACTATATATAAAACAGTGCATATAAAATAGAATGAAAAACGTGTTAACTTATTTAGTTTCTAATTAACATTTAAGCATACACACATTAATACATATTTTTCTGACATTTCCCCCTGTTAATACTTTTTAATTCTATTTTCAAAAGAATAAACAGTTTGCTTCTTTTCCTAACCTCTTCCATTCAGGATTTGCAGTTAAGAAAGTCATTCAGTTTAAACTTATGAAAGTGTTTCATATTCTAACAATTCTTCAAGCTCAGTACTTCGATACATAGTCACAGAAACTGATATATCTATAAATTCTTTGATAAACTTTTTCTTGCAGGGGATACCACAACAAATACAAGCTCCTATTAGAAGCAATCCCACATAAATGGCAATCAAGATGTCCATTAGGATGGAACCCCCCCCCCCAAACAAATTCTAAAAAAAGTCTGTCAGAGGGTTTGGGCCTGGCTTGGTCATAGCCGACACTTGCTGTATCACCTCAAGGTGATCGTTTATCTCATGCTGATGATCTGGTATATATGCACGGCACTCTTCTTTGATTAAAGCACATGTACCACCCCTTGCCACTAGGGTGAAGTCAAGAGCCATTCGGTTCTGGAGCACTACAGTTCTCATAGCATTCAGTTAATCAGTTATCAGTTCAAGAGCAGAAAAAGTTGCATTACTCATTACTTCGAGAAATTTGGACAGTTTTCACAGCTCCCATTTCGATTTCACTGTGCCATATGCAGGTAATATGCCTGCCCACGATATAACAGCATCACTCAAGTCCATGTGCGTCAGTTTGGTACCCACAGTATGATAGTCTTTCCAGCCTGCCTCAATCTGTCCCACTGGATTTTCAGGCTTTCTGACAGCTTTCTTGGCCACATCTCGGGTATTTCGAATACTACCCTGAGGCAAAACTGCAGTGTGTCATATGGCCGGGACCAGGTACCCCAAAAAACAACTGCCGGACCAATTCTCAGGTAACCATTTATATGCTTTTTTACCACACACAAAATAACAATCCTCCACTTTAGTAGTTACTTTGTTACAAAATGGCTGCCCTGCATGAAACATTTTCCTATCTATTACAGATAATTGTTTAAAAAGTACAGGATTATGTTTCACTTGGTCAATAGTCTTATGCATGGACTCAAGAAATGAGTCATAATTAGAACTACAAGTTCCACCCATTTTGTTTGCTTTAGTATAACATTTATAATGTACAGTCACATTGCACTTGCTCCAACCCACTTGAATTGTGTCATTCTTATAAAAACATACAATTCCTTTTTGTGTCACAGGCAAATACAGTGCTACCTTATCATATGCTTTATTAGCTACTGTGTCATGAACCAAATTTTCCCAGGTCTCATTGACCCCTAGGAGGATAGCAGTCATTAATAGCCCCCCGTATGCTGTTGGTATGACTGTGCAGATCCAGCGGTTCGAAACATTAAAAGTCTCAGCATACACACGTGTAATTGCCTGATAAGTGTTAAAGTTTGGGTGCCAGTCTATGTTCGGCTCATCACGTGTAGTCAGTTCAACTTTTGTGGCAGGAAAAAGGAAAGGCCACAACAAAAAGAACAATGTTATCAGTATAGCTACCAGAATAATCATGCAAGTTTTCTGAGGTTGTTCTGTGTCTCTGTTTGCTCTATACCTGGTCATTTTGTTCTCGTTGTACAACAGTAACAAGGTTTTTGTCCAGTTCAAAGTTCTTAACCAGTTTACAGTGTGTCAAATGAATCCAGAATGCTCACTCCGCGATCTTGACTGCAGTGGGTGTCGATAGTAGTACCTGGTACGGCCCTTCCCACTTCGGAGAACTCCAATTTTTTCTCTTCACTATCTTCACCAAGACCCATGTGCCTGGGGCTACTGTTGCTTCTGATGGCTTCATTTGCTCTTTATCTGAAACAGAATTTATCTGCAAAAGTTTGTTATTTAAAAATCGCCTCATATACCCTGCAAGTAAACTGTCAGCCTCCTGCTCTGCAGACATGAGAGGTTTCCATTGAGGTGTATAATATGCCCTCCCAAACAGGACTTCAAAAGGAGTTAACCCTTTTGCATTCGGAACAGTTCTCATGCTCAACAGTGCCAGAGGTAAACAGTGCACCCAGTTCTTTTGTGTCTCACTAATCAATTTTCTAAGCTTATTCTTCAACACCCCATTATGCCTCTCTACTAATCCTGCAGATTGGGGGTGGTATGCACAATGGTTTTTCAGCAATATTCCGAAATAGCGACTAAGTTGCTGTATAGTTTGATTTACAAAGTGTGTGCCATTGTCACTATAAATCTTTTCCGGTATGCCAAATATAGGAATAATTTCTTTAACAAGGACTTTTGCAACAGTAGCTGCATCTGGATTTTTTGTTGGAAAAGTTTCCACCCATTTGGAAAATATATCTATAATGACAAGGCAGTATTTCTTATTTTCGCATTTGTTCAGTTCTATAAAATCCATACAAATAGTATGGAACGGATATGGTGGTATAGGGAAATTCCCTTGCTTAGGTTTCAATGCCCCTTGTGCATGATGCTTGTTACAAACATGGCATGCTGCACAAACATTTTTTGTGTAATTTGTAAATCCATGCGTCGTAAACACTCGATTCACTAACTGTACCATCCGCCCTGTTGAGACATGGCACTGCCCATGGCTCAACAAAGCTGCATATCTAAACAAGTTAGATGGTAAAATCAGTTTTTTTCTCTGGAAATGTACAGTCCCTTCACAAGTATTGCTCCTCATTTTATCCACTTTTGTTTTTCTACATTTGTAGTAAGTGTCTGCAATGTTTTTAACATTTCTAAATCTAAAATCTCAGATGGTTGTAATTCCTCACTCAAAAGAAAAACTTCTGAAGCTGAAGCTGCTTGTTTTGCAGTTGTATCAGCCCTCACATTACCTTTTGAAATTATATCCTGTTGCTTGGTATGAGCTACGCATTTACAAATAGCTACTTTCTGAGGTAACTAAATAGAGTCTAACAAATCTAAAATAAATTGCGCATGGTTAATTGGTTTACCAGTAGATGTTATCATTCCTCTATTTTTCCACTGCTGCGCAAAAACATGTACAGTAGAAAAAGCATACTAACTGTCAGTAAAAATGTTTACTTTCTTACCTTTTGCTAAGGTACATGCCCTTGTCAAGGCAATCAATTCTGCTGCTTGTGCAGATAAGTTGTGCGGTAAAGACTTTGCTTCTAAAATCTCGGTATCAGAAACTACTGCATACCCTACTAGATTCTGTCCTGTAGGACCCCTCCTGCACGAGCCATCCACATAGTATGTCACCTCAGCATCATCCAAGGGAACATCTGTAAGATCTTTTCTAGGTAGTGTCTTTTGCTCAATCTCCTGCAGGCAGCAGTGCGGTTCACCATCTGCAGGGGTTGGGAGCAAGGTTGACGGATTCAAAGTTGTGCATCGTTCAATTGTCATATGAGGTTGGCTCAGCAGTATAGTCATACAGGAAAGATGTCTAGCAGGAGAAAGATATGCTACTTTTTCTTGCAGTAAAATATTCGCGACTGCATGAGGCACTCTCAATGTGAGAGGGTGGAACAATACTACTGAGGCTGAAGCCTGTACTGCCATTGCAGCTGCGACTACTGCTTGTACACAGTGGGGCAAGGATCGCGCCACTGGGTCTAGCTGTGATGAATAGTAAGCTATGGGGCGTTGTTTGTCCCCATGTTGTTGTGTTAACACTGATGTCATATAACCTTGCTTACAGTCTACAGTTTGGAAAAATCGCTTATGATAGTTTGGTAATCCTAAAACTAAGGAAGAAGCTATCATTTGTTTCAGTTTGCAGAAAGCTGATTCTGCTTCTGGTGTCCACTGTAATAAATCCTGTGCTGCCATTGGCTTTTTGAATATCAAATTAGTCAGCGGAGCAGACTCCAAAGCATAGTTTGCTATCCAACTCTGACAAAAGTCAGTACCCAGGAAGGACATCATTTCCTTCTTGGTAGATGGTCTAGGTGCTTGTAATATTGCTGTTTGTCTGTCTTCATCTAATATTCTGCCTTCTTTGAATATTACATATCCCATGTATTTAACCTGTTTTTTCCAAAGTTGCAGTTTGTTTTTGTTTATCTTGTGTCCTTGAGTAGCTAAAAATTTTAACAATGCTATGGTATCCTCTCTGCATTCTTGCTGGGTGGGGACTGCCAACAGAATGTCATCTACATAAAGTAAAATCTGACTACCTTTCGGTGGGATAAATCCCGTCAGGTTGCTTGCCATTTCTTGTGCGAATATTGTTGGACTTTCACAATATCCCTGTGGTAGTCTCGTATATGTATACCGTTTCCCCTGAAATGTAAATGCAAACCAATGTTGGCTGTCTGGGTGTATCGGTATTGAGAAGAATGCATTGCTAATATCTACCACAGAAAAATACTTTTGTTGAGGTTTCAAATCATTCAATAAGGTGTGTGGATCTGGCACCGTTGGTGCTCTGGGTATAACTGCGTCATTTACAGCTTGTAAATCTTGGACCATACGCCATTCCCCGTTCACTTTCCTAACAGGAAATAAGGGTGTATTACACAGTGAATCAGGAGATTCTATTAAGACTCTTTCCTTAAGTAAGGCTGCTATTATAGGTTTGATTCCTATTTCTGCATCTTTTCTTAAGGGATACTGTCTCTTTTGAGGTCTGAATGCTGATTTTGGCGTAATAGCAACTGGTCCTGCTGTACGAATAAGCCCTACATCTGATTTCCCTGTTGACCAGAGAGTCTCTGGTATGCCTCGTAAGGCTTTTTCCTCTTCCTCTAGTAAGAGTGCTACTCAGCTATCCTCACTTGCCTATGAGTGCACAGCTGGGTGTGTCTGTGTTATCCTGTTTAATTTCTGCCTTTGTACTCCTTGTTCAGAGAGTTCTAACTCTGTCTGTTTTTCCCACCTTGTGACTTTTTCTCCTAGGTCTGCCCACTTCAGATTTCTATCTTTAGTTAAGCTTATATGCGGTAATCGATTAGATTTGTAAAGTGCTAGGAATTCCTGGGGCAATGAACAGCTTACTACACTGTTTCCTTCTGTGTCCCAGTACAAATTTCGTAATACTAACCTATTAGCATGGTTTCTAAATAGTTCTTGCTCATATTCTTTATCAGGTCCTGGTCTGTTACAGTAATATAGAGTGCAATGCAACAAACGCTGTTTATCAGTGTCAAGGGAGGGGGATTTACTGATGGCTACGTTCATCAGTTCTTCAGTTACTGCCCCGGGACCAGTCGTAACTAAGTCCTGGCTGTACCAATAAAATGTTTCACCCTCTGGTCGCACTATAAAAGTATCCATTTGTCGCTGTGCTTCCATACCCTGCATAGTTGGAACTACGGCTATGCCAAATATCTGCATTAAGTCTCTGCCCAAGAGATTCACTGGGCATTTTGCAGAAACAACAATTTTTCTTTTCTGGGTCATCCCTGAAACAGGGTCAGTTATCGCTATGTTGTGGGAGAGTGGATCCTGATACAGCTGTCCATTAGCTGCTTTCACTAATATGTAGTCTAGTGATTCTGAATTCTCTGGTAGTTTGGAAGGATGTATCAGGGTCCATGAAACCCTTGAGTCACACATGAATTTGACTTCCCTCCCCTCTACCAGAAGTGTAACTTCCGGTTTTGTGTCTGCCAAGTAGAGCTCTAAGCTCAATAATGCTAAGTCCAAAATTTCATTTTCTTCATTACCTATGAATTCATCTACATCCTTTCTTCTGTCACATCCTCTACCCTTTCTATCACATTTGCTTTTGTCTTTTCTTGTTTATTCCTATCCAGTGATTCTTGACTATCATATAGTCATTCCTCACCCTCCTTATCTTCCGTGGTTCCCTTCTTATTTAACCTGCAATCCCTTGCCAAATGTCCCTTTTTCCCACATTTGAAACATTCACCCCTTTTCTTTCTCTCTTCAAAGTCTTCTGATCGTTTATCAGATTGTTTGTTTCCCTGGGTATTTTTCTTACCCTTCTTCCCAGTTTGTACTACAAAGACTTCTGACCCATCCTCTACTGCAAATACTTGAGTTTTCTTTTGTCTTGCATATTCAAGTAATAACTGTAATCTACTTGTACGATGATCTACCATGTGCTTTGTAATAATGCGGCTAATGGGCGCAATACTGCCTTTTAAAAATGCATTCTTTAGCTGTTGCTCATATGGGGAATCATGTGTTTGATCTTCAGGTACCTGCATTCCACAATGGTTATTAAAACATTCTAATAATCTGGCATAATATCTATCAACAGTTTCACCTTCTTGTTGTATGCATTGATTAATGCAAGTCCAATCAGCCCTAGGCTTCCATTTCTCAGACATTCGGTCTGTCAGACCTTTCACTCTATTGTCCAATTCTGCATTACTATGTGGGAGTGGTCTAAGCTCTGCGTCACAGGGATTCCAGTTGCCACTGATCATGTGCCAATCTGGACCTACAATTTGTCTAGCTACTTTTTCTACTTCTTCTCCATTCAGATGGCAACTTAACCTCATGCCCTGTAAGTCTTCTAAGAATTTTCTAAAATTAACTTTTGGATGGGGAATTCCCTCTGTGGCTTTCCGGATGTCTTCCGGTGTCCACGGCCTATATACTAGAAGAGTCGGATCCTGTCCTGCCTATGGATTTGGTACTTCTATGAGTGGACATATCTCTTCCTCACTCATAGCTTGTGAATTTCTATTTATTTCATATAATTCAATATCCCCTCTCAAGTTGCGTGTTCGAGACCTGGTCTCGATAGGATCCCTGTCAAATGGTTTTGATTTTGCAGGAACAGCTGGGTATAGCGGAGGTGGATCAGCTTGTCCACTCGCTTCATATTCTGGTAAAGGATGCGGAGGGGGCGGAGGAGGGGCTGTTGCTATTACCAAGTTATTATCTTCTTTATCTAAGAACATTGCTTTTGAATTTTTAATCTTTTGTTCCCTGCGATTTGCTTCCTCAAGCCACCTGTGTGCCTGAGGGACTCCTAATTGTCGTTGCTTTTTTAGCTGACCTTTCGTGTCTGTTTTAAGTTGTCTAACAAGTTTAATAAGTGAAGATTTATCTAAATGACCATCAAATTTGTATTTATCGACCCATTTTGTATAATACTTAACATTATCGGCACACTGTAATTGCAAATATTTCGCGTCTTCAGTTAGGGGCGGGTCTCGGGAACTTTTTGTGCACTGATTTCCCATGTTGCCTTAGCTAAGTTAGAAATTGTTACATAACCCTTCTTATCACGTGGTACCACGATTTTACACTTTTTCACAGTTTATCTAGAATAACTGTCTACCTATTCTGTTTCCCTGATCTATGACAAGACAGCAGTCTTTTTGTCCTTGATCTGCACATGCAAATCTCCCTGACAAAACAGTACTGTAACAAGTCCCTGATCTAAAACAGAAAAAAGGTAAATTCCTCCTTACCTGACCCTCTGTGAGTTGATCCACCAGAACGTTGACTCGCCCTCCAATCCCAGATCAGAAACAGTGGCTGGCCTCTTTTGAACGACAATTCAGTCAGAGGTCTTTTAAGATTCACTAGTAAACATTCCAGGGACTCTATTGAGTTCCTAGATGTTTTGGTTAAGAAGACAGCGTTAGATGAACTTACAACAGGGATGTATAGAAAATCTACATGGAGAAACAGTATCTTACATAAGACTAGTATGCATCCAACATTTGTACACAAAAATGTAGTGAAAGGACAATATATGAGAATAAGCTGCTTACATAATACAGATGAAGGCTTTTTGAAGACAATGACTATATTAGAGAAAGACTTCTTAAACAGAGGTTATAGTAAGAAAGACATAAATGAAAGCTCTAAATATACCATTGAAAATAAGGATGGGAGATGTAAACCGCTCTTTTCAAATACTATAGAAGATGTTAAAAGCAAGGAAGGTCATGATTTTAAAGTTAGATTCCCTATAACTTATTCAAGTGACATCAGAAGGTTCTGTAATATTTTTGAGAAGAATTGGAATGTTTTATTGTCGGATCCTGACTTGAGAGAATTGTTAGAAGATAGACCCAGCTTTTCTTTTAGAAATAAGAGGTCCTTAAAAAGGCAACTCTATTATAAACCCAGAAACAATAAAAGAATGATCCTATCTGATAGGCAGGGGACTTTTCCTTGCAGAAATTGTACAGCATGTGACTATTTATATAATAAATCTACATATAAACATCCTACACTAGGATTTATAATTGATATAGATTTTTATGCTGACTGCAGAACACAAAATTTGGTTTATTTCAGCTTCTGCACTGTCTGTCATGCCTTTTATATAGGCAAAACCAATATGTGTCTAAAGGAACATATCCTTGAACACCTTAGAGATATAAGAAATAAAAAAGACACAAGTGCTTTAACAAAACATGTGGAAGAAGAAGATAGGAAACATATTTTTAATTTCCTGGTTTTAGAAATAATAAATAAAAGTAAGACGGGAGGTGATATAAGGAATAAGGTAGAGGAAGCAGAACAAAGATTGATTTTACTACTTCAGGCAGATAGGTCTCCTTGATTGAACAATGCTGTTTCCTTGGAACCTTTTTTAAAATCCAGACCACTAAAACATTAAGTAATATGGATTATTACATAAAATGTGCCTGTTATATGTATATTTTATTTCATCTTATGCAGAATATAAGGCAAATTAATGTACTGATGTATGCAATTTTAATTAGTCTACGTCATAGTTCTATATGTGTTTTCATTGGTTGAACCATATTTTAAATACCAATGTTTTAACTTTTTTATGAGTCTGAAGAAGCGATCAGCTGACTTGATCACGAAAGCGCTTACTCTTGTTTAATAAAGTGGTGTGAAACTGCAAGTGAACTGTTTCTTACCTTGACTACTACATCTCAGTTACAACTTTTGGTTTTATAAAGGGCACTGTGAAGCTGCAAGTGATTTATTTCCTGACGTGGATTACTCCATTTTTATCTTCAGCTGTGGTCTAACCATTGGTCTTTTCATTTTTTCCCTTGAGGTGTATACCAGGCGTTTATCCAGCTTTTGTTTTCTTTCACGTGTATATTGCATTACATTACATATGCAACGTTATTTGGTTATGAGGTGTACCACAACTGCAGTAATTCTCAGTGTACATAGGAAGAAAGGAGCTTAATAACCAAGCAGTAATGTGTCCCATAAGATGCCTAGCTGTTCATCATCCTTAACCACCTTTAAGAAAATCACACTGATAATGCTCACTGTTTTTACTAGAAGGGCCATACAGGTAATTCAGGTAATTTCTCATAAGAATTTGTGGCTTCCTATCCTTTCATCTACGTTTCATCTAAGTTTGATTTGATGGTGTCCAAAATATTAATATGTTTGATATGTAAGAGAATTTTATGCTGTAGATGGAGAATGAATTAGGTTATGATTGTATCTCTAGTGTAAGTTTTGCTAGTTTGTTGGTATCCATAATAGTATTTCCTGTAAGTGTTTGAGATGCAGCTGTTTCTGCTAAGGAATAGGAGGGTATAATCCAATGGGTTATGAGTCTATATCTCTCTACAGAGTTTTGTTAGTTTGTTGGTGTAGATTAATGTCCTCCAAATAGGTGTTTGAGATGCCAATGGACCTGCTAGGGAAAAGGAATTCATACAGGGCTTGATTGTGGTATAGAAGTCTTGAAATGTGAAGGCATCATCATTTGTTTTATTTATTTATTTGTTTAACATTTGTTTACCGGGAAAGTCTGATTGCACACAAGTCCTTTTTCAGCAGAGACCTGAGGAGAAAAGCTCCATGAGTAACAGTAAATTTTAATGCACACATTACAATAATCAATAGAGTATAAGGTAAACATAACATGGTATACATAAGAAAGTACAAATTTGTTACATCTTGATAACAAACCTAGGCTTTGAACATAGTTAGTACTATTTGTAAAGCATGACTTATGTCAAGATATAAGGTTAAGACAGGTAGGTAGGAATAAAGACTAAACACCGGGGAAGAAGTTGGATATGGTTGGGGTATACTGTGATATATCAGAGCATTTATGAGGGGTTAGTACAGGAACATAGCCACTTATTTTTTAGATAAGCTTTAAGTTATGGCTTAAAGTGGTTAGTGGATGAGATTGAGAGAATGGAGTTAGGAAGGGAGTTCCATATACGAGATATACAGCTGGAAAATAAAGATTCTCCTGCAGTGTTGCTGGCCTTGGAGACAATGAGTAAGTTCTTATTGTTAGAGCGAAGTGGTCTGCTGGAACTGTAAGGAAGGAAGGATGAGATTTTGTAGTGCTGGGGTACTGGTTGGTTGTGTTACAATTTTGTGAGTCAGAGAGAGTTGGTTGTAACGAATAATGTTGGGTAGCTCAAGCCAGTCTAGTATACTTAAAGCTGTACAATGATGTACTCTATATGGGCAGTCAGATGCAAACTTAGCAATTTTATTATAACATGCTTCTAGCTTAGATAAGTCAATTTTCCTAAGATTAGTTAAAATTGGAGAGGCATATAGTAGAGTGGAGAGCAGATAGGTTTGTGCTAATGTAATTTTGGCCATTTTGGTCAGGAACTTTTTGTGCCTATATAGACTTCCAAGTTTCTAATGGACATTTTTATTGTTAGGGAGGCATGTAAAGCATATTTTAGGTTATTGTCTATTTCCACTCCAAGAAGCTTTATATGGGTTGTTGGGGAGATGACAGTATTGTCTTTGGTTATTATATTAAATGGTGGGCATGAGACAGATGTCTTGTTAGGTTAGAAGAGTAATAATTTAGTTATGTTTGAGTTCAGGATTAGATGGGCATTGGCTAACCATGTTTCAACAGAAGTGAAAGATTCCTGTGTTTGAGAATTAAGAGATGATAGAGAAGTGGCAGCACAGATAAGTGTTGAATCATCTGTGTACTGTATTATAGAACCATGTGGAGTAGCTGTGTGTAGATTATTAGTAAAGAGGGAGAGAAGGAGAGGGCCCAAGATAGATCCTTGGGGGGCACCATTGGATAAAGGAAGGCATGGAGATAGGTCATCCTTCCATAGAACAGACTGTTGACGGCCAGATAAATAGTTATGAAACCATGCTGTGGCAGATGCTGAGAAGGATAATTCAGTTAGTACATCTATTAGTTTGGAATGGGAGACCATATCAAAAGCTTTTGATAGGTGTAAATAGAAGGCAGATATAAAGTTGTTGTTATTCCTGTGATGGTTTACGGTATTAGTGAAGGATAAGAGAGCTTTAGTGGTACTATGTAATGGGTGAAACCCATGATGAGTGTTTGAGAGAAGGTTATTTGTTAGTAAGAATTTCATGACCTGGGGATGAATACACCTTTCGAGTAGCTTAGAAAGAGGTGAAAGAATAGCAATCGGACGATAGTTTGTCAGTTCTGTGGAAGGTCCCCCTTTATGAAGTGGGATTACATTGGACATTTTTCACAGTTGAGGGGCCTTGTTTTCCAGAATGGATCTATTTATAAGGATTGATACTAGGAATGCTATAGATTCAGTTGCAATTTTGAGGTATTCACTGGGTGAGTTATCTATGGAAAGTGTAGTAGGTTTTAGTTTCTGTAGTAGCTTTTTTTTTATAGTGGCTGTAGGAACTGGGGATAACGAAAATGAGGTATTGCTAGTTGTAAACTTGGCTGGTTTGGTATAAAGAATAGGGGTGTGCTGCTTGAAAAGAATAATTATAGATTCAGTAAAATGTTTGTTAAAGATATTAGCTATGCTATCGGAAATGTGGATGTTTGGAGACGGTGTAGTAGATTTTTCTGGGTGAAGGATTGAGTTTATAGCCGACCAAAGTTTTTGAGTGTTTTTTAGATATGTGTTTTGAATGTTATGACAGAAATTTATTTTATCTGGTTTTATTTGTTTTTTTTTTTGTTTTTTTGCCTTATTTCTAAGTTCCTGATACTGTTGTTTAAGAAACTACTGTGTTAGTTTTATGCTATAGTTCCCAGGCTTTATCTCTAGTTTTGAGAAGGGCCCTAGTGTCTCTGCTTAGCCAGGGGCATAGTTTGATTTTGCTCTGATGGTTCTAACAGCGGCATGTGCATCTAATATATCTAAAAAGGATTTACTAAAGTGGTTCACTGTGTCATTTAGATCAAGGTATTTGAGTGGAGTCCAATTGCACCTTTGTAGGTCAGCTAGGAAGTTGTCAAGATTAAAGTTATGTTTTTTTCTGAGTTGTTTAAACATTGTAGGTTTTGGTGGGAATATGTGTTGTCATATAAGAAATGTGGGTAGGTGGTCACTCAGACCATCAGGAAGGCAACCTGACTGGAATGAGTGAGAGGAGTTATTTAGTAATATCCAGTCCAAGGTTCATTGTTTTATTAGCTTTATCTATTCTGGTAGGTTCTTGAATAGATTATGTAAAACCATGCAAGTTTATGTAATGGATGGGGTGATCTGTATCACATGCAAACCAGTCTAAATTAAAATCACCCAGTATGAATGTCTCCTGACTAAGGGTACTACTTGCCCAGTGCAATAGATATTCTATAATTGTGACATTATTTCCAGGTGG
>NC_056744.1:277088637-277118979 GCF_019279795.1 Protopterus annectens
CATTAGCTGCAGATGTACAAATGACATTTATTATGAGACTGCTTCTAAATAAATGACATTTATTATCTGACTAAACACAGGGAGCTGTCTTTCACCTTAAATTATATCTCTTTGAGCTATGCTGTTTATACAGTATTAGGGCAATAAGGAAGAATGTGCGCATAAGACATCCATTCAAATTGGATGGCTTTCAATATATTTGTTTAAGATAAAGAGATGAAGGCATTCGTGTGCAGCTCATTTCTGGGATACTCATTGCAATTTCACTTGAAGTCCTTCAACATGATCACTGCTGCAGTAGCCTAAGCTATACGGGGATATATCTTGCTACAAGTATAACAGACGTCCAGCTTCTAAAGCTTCAGGGCACCTTTTACACACCCAAAGCATTAGTAAATTTATTCAGCTGAAGCTGGGCTAACTAAAAGTCAGCTTTAGCGGACAAGCCCTTCTGGGTTTTTCAGGGTAAAAAAAAAAAAAAACACTCATTTGCAGGATTTCTAGGATCGATACCTAGCTAATGCTGCTCCATTACAGGACTGATAAGTTCTCTACAGGAAATAAAATCCACATTAGTTTTTATGACAAAAAACTTACTTGTCTGTGAAACAATTATATTTATATGGAATTGTTACTTTTTTAATAGTAAAAAATTGTTAACATATATTTTAAACTACTTTTTCTGTGGAGAAATTGGTGTTATTTTGCATTTGGGGGAGCGGGGGTAAGTATTTAAAGATGTCTTTTACTTTGTGTAATCTGGAAAAAAGTTATGTTTTTTTATAACCTACATGTTTTACTGACTATTGCTTCTAGACTCACCCAGTAATAAGGCACATTATCAGCTTAATCATGAAAGACCCTATTGGTTGTTTGATTCTTACTTCTTGCAGCTGCAGAAGGAGAAACTTGTTAAACAACATGCTACTAAAGTACCTCAGTCACAGGATGGTGATGCTGCTGTAACAAACGTTGGTTTCTCAGATCATCTATTTGGTTGGGTTCTGCTGGTGCAGTCCCTATAGTCAGCATGGACCAGGTTTAGACACAGCTGTTGGGAGTGCATGTGGTGGGCAAGGCTCTTGTTGGTCCTGGGAAAACAGGCAGAGAATGTCTGTCTGGCCAGAAAGTTGCATCCATCCCTAGTGAGGTTATGGCTGGGAATCCTGAATATGTTTCTTGAGAAAATTCCGTCATAAAGAAACAAAAAAAAAAAAAAAAAAAAAAATCAGCATATGTCTTTTCCTGTCTCAGTGACCCTGGACAGGAATAATTTTTTTGGGCTTAGTCAAGAGTATAGTGCAGGCTCTTGACCTATCTTTTTATGTCTGTTTCTGGTAAATGTAAAAAGAGATTTTTCATTTTGTGAAGAGTTTCAAGAAGTTAAAACTCAAAATGATTGTGAAAGGATAGCTAAGGTGTTGTCTCCACAGGTTTCTGATTCAGATTATGAGGAGAGTGTGGCTTGGCCAGTCCCATTGAAGGATTTACATTCTCTGAGACTATTTCCAGAATAAATCAGTTGTTTTAAGAGCCTGCTCCTCTACTACCTGTTTTGTTTGTTTTGAAGGGTGTTTTTGTCATAGACTGCAATTTCTCTGACAGTCAGCCTGCTGCCCCTAAAAAAAAGATATGTTATTATACAAAGCACCTCAATCTTTTAAGTTTCTTACACTCATCCAAGATCTGACCCAACAGCTATTTGTTTAGAGAATCCACCTCCTGCTAAACATTTGGTTAAAACTAATTCCTGTCCTTCTGACAAGGATGAGAAGGCTTTTGATAACCTTGGAGGAAAATTATATTTTTCTGCAACACTGATTTTCAGAATTCTAATTTGTCAATCTCATATGTTGAAGTTTATGTGTACTTTTTTGAGAATATAGGAAATACTTTGATATGGTTTACTATTGTAAGATCGAATGTGAATTAGTTGAACAGTCATACAATTGAAAACTCAAAACGTCTAATAACAAAATATTGAATCTCCCTACCACACCAGACTCGAATCAAGCTCTAACATGGACCATGAAAGGGGTGCAAGTTCAGACAGCTGAGAATTGACATTCTCAACTTTGCACAATGCTGATTTCCAATTTTGAGTGGTCATGTTTCCGAGTTCAACTAATTAATGTTCACTCAGTCATCATTCTACCAGGTTTAGGTAAACCCTTTGATATCTGTTTCCCCTTGTGAAGATAAATGTACTTTGTATAACTAGTCTCTTTTATGTCTCAGGTGATGATACATTGTTTGAAATGTGCATATGACGGGTCTATATTACAAGACCGAAGACGCATTCTTTCGAATGAGTCTTGGTCTAACATAAAAGGCTGAAAACACAAAATATCGAAGTGGCTGTTACGTGAACTCTTTCCCTGGGAAAGAATGCGCTTGGCCACTTCGGTACTTTGCTGTTTTCGGCACTGTAGTGCGGTCTCAGAGTCAGTATAATTAAGTAGGGGGGGGTGGAGCAAAGCCCCCCCCACTTAATGTAATGTTTGAAATTGTTTTTTATTTATTTATTTTTTTGTTGGAACAGCGATTTTTTTCCCTTGGAAAAAAATCTCTGTTCTGACACTTCAACATTGTAAGCTTTTGCTTACATAAGGCCGATTAATCACTGTTCACTTTTTTAAGCATTCGGTGATCTAATATAGACCCCATATGACTTGGTTGCTACCACTGGAACCATTTTAATGTTGTTTTTCTGGTTGTGATCTAAAATCCTCCCAGAGCATGACAAAAATGACATTTCAAATTCTCAGTTGGAAAGAGAACTACTTTTTGGACTTTCTGCTGCAGAGGTCATTAACTGTGTGATGACGGATGGAAACTGTCTCAAAGGATCTTTAAGATTTTTAAGCCTGTATTCTCCAAATTTATAAAGGGATTCAATGCTCACTCTGGAACTTTCTTTAAAAAGCAAAATAAGCAGTTCCAACAATCTGCTGGTAAGAAGACATTTAAAAAGCAACGTTAAGGGCATTCAAAAAAAAAAAAAAAAAAAGCAGACCCCCCCCCCCCACCAGAATAAAAAGGATAGTTTAAAATGTCTAGTTGACTACAGGAGGTACATCTCTCCTACTGTGGCAGTCCCTTAATTCTTCCAGAAAGCCTTAATCTCTCTTTCTGTCTACTCGTTGTTTCAGACAGATAGGTTCTGAGAATAATCCATCAAGGGTACAGATGGTAGTGGGAATTTTTCCTCCTTTCTGGGGGATTCTTCCCCATTCACCAGACCAAACTCTGCTTTTTCCTCCTGTCATCCATCATATGCTTGCTCAGGGAGTAATACAAACTGTTCATTCTCCTCAGACAGGAAAAGGCTCTTATTCAAGGATGTTGCTGGTGCCAGAAAAAGATCCTTGGACACCATTTCGGGATCATTCTTTTCTGAACCAGTTTGTGATATTACCCATGACCAAAAGGTTGTATTTTTCCAACTTGTTACCTCTTATTCGGACCTCAGTTATCTGTTGACTTAAGATTTAAAAGATGCGCATCATCAGATTCCTGCAGATCCAGATTCAGCCATTTCTTAAGATTTTCTGTGTCTGGATCACACTATCCGTTCTCTGCCTTACTGCTCCAAAGGTGTTCACAAAAGTGTATACCTCCTGTGATAGGCTACCACAGAGTGCAATGTATTCACATCTTTACCTTATGTTCATGACTTGCTCATTTTTGCAAAGTCTTTTTCAAAGTGTCAGGAATCTCTCACTTGAATAAGAGATCTTCTACATACACTGGAATTCCAAGGGAATATTCAAATTTCTTTACTGACATTGTTTCACAGGACTGCTCTCCTTGTATGTCTCCTGAACACCTCAGTTCAAAGAAATATTTCTTATAAGGGAAAACATTAAGATTTGTATTTAGATCTATTCCTCAGAATTTCAGCTCAGACTCCCTGCTTAGCAAACAAATTCCTCAGGATTCTGGGTGTCAAAGCATCTATGAAGCTTATGTTATCTCTTGCAAGACTCCACATGAGAAAGATCCCATGGTACATGGAATCTCTAATGCCTTGGCATCAATATCCCTTGAATTTTACGATTCTAGTGTTGAGTTTTGCAAAAAGGGAGATTATGTGGTGGAGACACCAGATTTCTCAGAATCCAGGTCTCCTATAATGCCCAATGTTCCAACACAGCCATTAACAATATAAACCTCAGACTTTGCTTGGGGAGAAGTGTTAATGGTAATAAAAGTACAGGGTCTTTGAAACCAAAAAGACAACCAAAACAAATAAAAATAAAAGGGATGTTAGCTCTTACAAATGTTCTTAATTTCCTTAGTTATCTGTGATCCCCAGGATTTCTACAAATGTTTACAGAAAACACCACAATACATGAATAAGTAAGGAAGAAAACAAATTTCACCTTCTGTGTAGCTTGGCCAAGGTAGCTTGGGATATAGCTTTTCAGCATAATCTCACTCAATAGACATTTTACATTCCATCAGACCAATGTTGTGTGGCAGACAAGCTGAGCAGAATCAGGACTGACTCTGACAAATGGAAATGTAGTTAAATGGTTTTCCATGCTTTGATCCATCAGCAAGAAACATCTGAAATAAATCTTTTGGCCTCTAGTCTACTCTAAACAATCAGATGACAACATTCTGCTCCAGGACTCCATGCAAGAAGGCCTGGAAGACAGATTTTCCTTTTTTGTTTTCTTGGACAGCAGTGTTCCTGTATGCTTTTTCCAACTTTTTCACTCACATCCAGGGTACATTTGAAGATTCAGAAAGACTCCTTAGATATCATTGTGGTAACTCCCTTGTGACCCAAACAACAGTGGTTCCCCCTTTTCTGAAAATGATCAGGGCCAATTACCACAAACTTCTTCACAGACTGGATTTACTCACAAAAGACCAGTGTAGCTTGATGCATCTCAACATTAAACAGGTACATCCGACTGCCTAGATGATAGAGTTTTAACATCTTTAGGCACATTTTACTGAGGAAGTGCAGCAAATATTAATGGTGGAGAGACAAACGGCTACTAAAAAAATAAAGATTAGCAAATGGAAAAGGCTTTCTAGTCAGTGCCATGAAAAGAACCAGCACCTATTCAGGGCTAGTGTTTCTCTGGTTCGACATTATTTGTGTTAGCTACTATCCAATTAGTCTTACTCCTCAGTCTGGGTTTATTTGTTGGCCATTTCAACTTGTCTGCTCAAAATCCCCCTCTTTCAATGCAGTCACATATAAAAATGTTTTTGAAAGGGGTGTTACATATTAAGCTTCCTAAAAAATCAAGTGGCTCCTCCTTGGGATCTTAATTTTGTGTTAGAAATTGAACTTGTCTTCCATTTGAACCAACTTATCAGGTTGACTTGAGGTTCTCGACATGATAAACAGTTTTACTTATTGCTCTGGCCTCTGCAAGAAGAGCATCTGAGTTGTAAACTCTTATGGCAGGTCAGCCTTATCTCATCTCCCACAAAGATAATGTTTCTTTAAGAATGAATCCATCATTTATGCCTATAGTGGCTATCCAAGTTTACTTTGTCAGTCTGTCTATCTTTCTGACTTTTCAGAACATACAAATGAGGAAGAAATGATGCTTTAGACAAGTCAGGTAATATCTTGTCAGAATAACATTTTCAGAAGTTTTGATCAGTTATTAATTTCTTGTGATGGTAAGAGGAAAAAACAATCAGTGTCAAAACAGACCTTTCCAAACAGTTGTTTAATGCTATTACTTTTTGTTTCTCCCACCGCAGCAAAACTATTTCAGGCAGGGTCAAAGGTCACTCTACCTGTGCCTTGGCTACATTTTGTGGCTTTTTTAGGAAAGAGATGGATTCTAGAAGTATTCTAGAAATTGCAACTTGGTCCTCTGTGCATACTTTTGCAATGCACTGTAAACTAGTCTCCTTCTGTAGATCTAGGAGAGGATTTGCTAGCACAATTTATCCAGGGCTCCTACATTCTCATTCTTTGTCCTCCAGTCTATGCTGTGGTAATCTACATATATAGCATAGGCTACTGCAGCAGTGATCACAGTGAAGAACACAGTACTATTGTGTAAGGAGCCATTTCCTCCCTCTACCCCCATTATTTTTGTATACTTTTATGCCAGAGTGTGGACATTTACTTTTATTTTCCTAGAATTGTCCTTCTCAATACTTTAAAATTCCTCTCTCTGTTAGCATAAAAACTCCGAATAGCTTGGCACTCAAACCTGACTGTTATTCAGCTCACCTTGAGTTGGCTATGGATTGGGTGCATAGGTTCATAGATGATTACTAAGCTAATGACACAAGAGCCTTTACAAACCTAGTCAATAATACCCAGGATAAGACAATATTATATCTTAATTCCCCAGATATGGGATGGGGTAGTATGGGGATAGTGGTTCTTCGGATGTTGGAGCCCTGAGTCATTTTAGAGATGGCCTTTGTCAATAAGGGAGATGGGCAGTACCCCAGGAGTAAATTTATGGTTCCCCATACATTTATCTAAATTATTTTTGAAGACAGTGAGTGATGGGCTTTGTTTTACGAAGATAGGAAGGTTATTCC
This sequence comes from Protopterus annectens, assembly GCF_019279795.1. Classification (NCBI taxonomy): domain Eukaryota; kingdom Metazoa; phylum Chordata; order Ceratodontiformes; family Protopteridae; genus Protopterus; species Protopterus annectens. Next base: position 277,095,175 of record NC_056744.1, read on the forward strand.
ATAGATGAGGTGACCTATGGTATACTAATCTGCCTCTCCAGCAAGTTCTGTTAGACTCACAAATAAGGTTCATGTCCATGGAATGCATAGCCCTTGTGTAATTTTTCTTGTGAATATGCAACATTTTGATCAGGGCTATATCAGAGAATGCCTTGTAGGTCAGGCATAAGCCCCGTCTCAATAAACAGTATGAGATGGAGTAAAGGGATAGGGTCTTTAGGTGGTCTGCATAACACGTATCTTACGCTTTGCATTTTTTTAGTGAGAAACTTCTGGTGCCACTCTAGTTGGTGTAAGTGCCTGGTTAGGTACATGCAGATGGGAGCATTGTACTTGATTATGGACTTGTTTATGGATGAGTACAATGGCACTATGACTTCCTTTGATCTTCTTGCCATGCCTTAAGTTGAGCCACACAGAATGTAGCTACCTGGTGGTCAAAGTTTAGGTTAACGTCTATCAGTGTTCCTAGCTCCATCACCACTGCATCTACTTTTAGGAGTGTGCTATCAATATTATAATTTTAAGGGATATCTGATTTAGCAAAGGGTATGTTTATGCATTTTTTAGTATTTAGTCTCAGACCAATGTTTTGGCATCAGTCAATTGTCATTTTTAGGCCTGTTTGTAGGATGTCAGCATCTTTTGGGGTTCAATGATTGCTCCCAGCTTACAGTCATCAGTGAACTTTGTGAGTCAGAGGCCTTGAACATTAGCCTTCATTTCAGAGACGTATATACCAAAAAGGAGAGGTCCCAACACTGAACCCTGTGGAATACCAGTAGTAACAGGTTTCTTATCATTTTTAATATCCGGACAACATGTGTCCTGTCAGTGAGCCAGTTAGCTATCTGTCTGATGATGTTGGGGTTTATGCCTAACTCAGTAAGTTTGTCTATGATCCCTGCATGGGGGATTGTGTTAAATGCTTTAGCCAGGTCTACATAAGTGGTGTCATCCATGACCCTGGTGACTGACTTTTTATGAAGAAGACCACCAGATGGAGCAGTCAAGGCCTCCCTTTGGCAAAGACAAATTGGATCCTGTCCAGTTTTTGGAGAGTTCCTATGTCACTATTGATAAGGTCAATAAAGATTCTCTCCATGGCCTTGCAGATAAGACTGGTTAAGCTTAGGGATCTGTATTTCCCTGAGCCAGTCGATGAGGTCCCCCTTGTGCAGAAGGATGACTGTTACAGTTCTCCATTCCTCTGGGACAAAGCCTGTCTGGGGGTGCAGGATAAAAAGGGTTTCTAGTGACCCTGATAGATTCTGTTTTAAGCTATTTAAGAAACATCCTGGAATGTTGTTGGGACCCATGGAGGCTGTGTTTTTGGCTTTAGTGAGCAATGTAAGGACCTGTTCCCTTGTAATGACCAGTAGGGGGATGGTTGAGGTATTTCTTTGGGTGTGGCAGGAGATGATTGGGGGGGGGGGTTTGAACTGAACTTGTCAGCCAGCAGGTTTGCTATAGTTTCAAGGTGGGTGTAATTGCTGTCATTCTTGATTAACTTGGCACATTGCTGAGCACTTCTCCTGAGATTACAGACATAATTTAAGAAAGCCTTATGGTTATTTTCACCTAGGAGGCTAGCTTTGCCTTTTAGTTTGCTTTGGCAGATATGACCAGATCTCTAATTTTTGTCCCATTTGATTTTTGAATGTGCAGCATTTCCATTAAGGCAGGGTCAGAGACTTTTCTGTAGGCAGGAACAGGTCACCTCTCAGCTACCTGTATGATACAGAGTATAGTAACAGGGCTTTCAGCCTTTTCATTTAGGTCATGTTTTGGAGACCTTAGATTTCCTTGTATAGAAACCTCTGTGGAGTTTCCAGTTGGTGCAGGTGTCTGGAGAGGTACATATAGAAGGAAGCATTGTACTTAATTAGTGGTAAGATAAGGTCAAGTACAACAGAATTATAACTACCCTACTCTTGGATGCGATGGCCTTATTTATGAGATGTGCAATTTAGAAGCATTTTCTTACCACTGTAGACACATGGCAATTGAAGTTTAGCTAGCAACCTGTTTTCCCAAGTCTCACACCACTGAGTTTGAGCTTAAAGGGGTGTTACCTGTATCATACTTAGAAGGGGCTAATGAGACATTTTTTTTGTGTTAAGTTTAGTCCATGACTTTGGCACAAATCATTTATCTGCATCAGCCCCTTCTGTTATATGTTAACATTGTTGGGGAACCCTATGATTATGCCACATTTACAGTCATCTGCAAATCTGGTAAGCCACATGCCATCAGCCTTCACCTGGAGTTCAGAGAAATAGATTCCAAACAATAGAGGGCCCAGCACAGATCCTTGTGGTACCCCACTGGTAATTGGTTTACTGGTGGAGGTGGACTCTGCAACTTTGACAGTGTGTATTCTTTCACTGAGCCAGTTGGCTACACATCTTGTGATATATAGATTAATCTCCATCTGGGAAAGTTTCTCAATGATACCTGAGTCGGGGATTGTGTCAAAGGCTTTGGCTAAATCGAGATAGTTGGTATGTACTGCTTTTCCCTCATCCAGGGCTTTGATGACATTCTCAAAGAAGTCCACGAGGTTCAGTAAGCAAGATCTACCCTTCATGAAATCAATTGAGATCAGGTCAAGAATCTGAAGGTCGCCTATGTTTTTGTGGATAAGGTCCATGATGATTCTTTCCATGTCCTTGCAGGTAAGGTTGGTTAGGCTTATGAGTCAATAGTTCCCAGGGTCAGTTGATGAACCCTCTTTGTGCAAGTCGATTACTGTTGCTGTTCTCCATTCTGCTGGAACAAAGCCAGTGCTCAGGCTATGGTTGAAGAGAGTGCCAAGTGTGTTTGTTCCTGTTAAGTACATCTGAGTCAATGCTTTTGTTTAAGTGGCTATATAGGGCATTTGTGTGCATAGCAGTCGTTGTTGGCTATGTTAGCAGGGGGTTTGAAACTTTGTATACCATCATTTATTAGGCAATAGTTTGATTTGGAGAAATTTTTTAGTTTTTTTTTTACTTCTGTGAGGGTGCCAGGTTTGATGTTTAGCTCACACTATTCAGATCTACCATCTGACATTACCAGGGAGGGCAACACACAGAGGGTAGTTCAATAACTCCCCATGTTGGTGAGCACTAGGTCTAGAACATTTGATCCCCTTGTGGGGGTGTGGACCAACTGTTCAAGGGCATTTGAATTAACAACATCCAGGAACCCCACAGTGATCATGTTTGTGCTCAGGTAAGTCACCCAGTCAGTGGAAGGATAGTTGAAACTTCCCATGACCAAGTTGTTTGGTTGCATATTGAGGGTCTCTAGCAAGTCCAGGTAGGTAATCTGCCTCTCCTGGTTCATAGTAAGGAGACCTGTAGCTAGCAATGATGTGGAAGGTTATTTTACCTATAGTTATTTGGACCTCGAGTAGCTCAAAACAGTTGTACTGTTTCACCAGTCTCAAGGTGTGTTTGGATTTAATAAAGATGGATATACCTCCATCTTTGGTTCTTTCCTGCTTGTTTTGGGGTCTGAATGTGTGAAAGGCATTCTAACCTTGTATGGCCGGGGTGCTTTCTGCAGCCCTGAACCAAGTTTCAGTTACTGAACAGATGCCAGCATCTTTCAAAGTAAGAAGTGCCTCCAGGGAGTGCAGTTTACTATTTAAGCCCCTAGAATTAGGCAGCATGACCTTGAGTTTTTTTCTTTAGTGGATTTCTTTATGTTGGAAGTTTTGTTGTTTGAACATTGCCTAAAAAAGACACTATGGGGAGGCAAACAGCTTTGCCAGTATCGAAAAGCCTTTTGGAGACAGGTGAAGGCCACTTCTGGCAAAGCAGCATGGTCTGTCGACCATGTTTTCCCAGGCTGACAGATATTGGATCCCCCTGGAGTGACATCAGAAGCTAAGCCAATTATTGAACTCAATCATTTTTTGTCTACATTGTGGCATCATCCTAGGTGAAGGTAGAATGCTGCTTAGGGCTAGGGACATAACTGCCTGGGACACATAATCTGAGAGCTGAATCATGTCCCTCTTTATATAGTCCTGAAAGGTACATCTCAAGTCATTCACTCCAACATGTACTATGACAGAGTCATAATGGTAATTGCTGCTGAGTGACTTGAGTGCATGCATGATTTGATGATCCTGCCACCTGACAGGAAACTGACGGTGACCTTCTCCTTGTTCAACCTGGTGAGGGGGACATCTGTGTGTCTTACTATTGTATCTCATATGACCAGAACATTAGGTTTTGAGGTGTTTTGCCATAGGGTATTAATTGATGAGACACTAATATGTGTGTTGTTATGTGTGGTGGCGGATTCTGTTTTTGTACCAGTATGTGTTTTTTGTTTGTGTTTGAGAGGTCTCTGGTCTTTAGGTAAGTTCTTAGTGAGTACCTGTGCATATGTTGGTTTATGTGTCTTAACCATATCTTGCTTGTGAGGAGAGGAGTGTGTGCTGGCAACCTGCTTGATGTCTTGGTTGTTGTTGTGTGAGAGCACTTATTCTAATTTCATGGTATAGTTACATCTGTCATATAGTGTATTTGTTTGCTTTAGAAGCAAGTGGTTGTCAGTATACATGAGACAATTGTGACATTGCCTCAGGATGCCCATGTCAGTCAGGTTGGCTGGAGAAATGGTGGGAAACTGTCCGTTCATTATGGAAGGTATATATTATAGTAACTAGTGGGGATCAGCTAGGTGGACAAGGGTTTTCTGTAAGACTAACAGAAGCAGCTATTCTGTGGAGGGTTAGGGGTAGAAGACTGCACCAATGGCTTGGAATGCGGAGCTGAATTGTTTGCAGGATAGCAATGCCCAACTGCATTGTGCACAGAGAGACAATGGAGATAAGTATGCTTCTCTAGCAGATATCTAGGGAAAATTGTGTTTCTAAGCATTATTGTCGATACACAGCAGTGTCAAGCCCCATTGCTGAAAGTTGCTTAAAAACAGTGAAGTTAAATTGTTTTCACACAAACTAACCAATGTTAAATCCCAAGACTGAGCCTTTTTCCAGTAATCCCCAACTCAGATGAGTCGTGAGCCACACACTTCTGCCACAAGGGTGCAGGAAGGCCCTCTTAATGTAAGATGGCATGTTTTAGTGCTTCAGTCAAACCAAACGGTGTAGATTCCACAAGTCTGAATCTAGCCTTTGTTAAGAAATGGAGAAATGGAAAAGTAGTAGAAGTTTAAAGCACAGAATAAAACAGTCACAGCAGTAAACAGCAGCAAAAATGAAGCAGCAATTAAGAAAATGCAGTCCAAAAAGTGCAATGCAACATTAAAATATACACTTATGTCTTTGTTGGAAACAGTGGATGCCTTGGATTTAGTTCAGATTCACACCAGATCCCTGGCTAAGGTCACCAAACTCTGAGCAGCTTTGCCAAACTTTTTAGGTAGGTATGTGTGGTTTTCCAAATTCATGTTAGGGGATCTGTAGCTAGCAAGGATACGATGGGGGTCACACTTAAGTTTTGTTGGGCATGGAGCAGCTCAAGTAAGTCATATTGTTGGACAAGTCTAGTGGTGTATTTGTCTTTTATGAACACTGAGACACCTCCTGCTTTGTTCCTGAGCTGAGTGGGATCAAAATGTACAAAAGGCATTGTAGCCTTTGATGGACAGGGTGCTTTCTGTGGTTAAAAACACAAGAAGGCTGTATGAAGAACCACTTGAATGAATGGCCAGCTGGTATAGACTTCTTTATTAGCACCATAAAACCATTGGGGATAGATAAAGTTGTTGCCAATATCCAGAAGGCCAGTGGTGACAAGTGCAAACCATCTCTGGCAAAGCATGATGGTTTGTTGTTCCTGTTTCCCCAGGCTGACATATATTGAATCCCTTTGTTGTGACACCAGACATTGAGCCAATGGTTGAAGTCAGCCATTTTTTGCTGGTACTGCGGCATCACCATCAGTGAAGGTAGGATGCTTCTCAGGGCTAGATTCATACCCACCTCACACACATATTCAGAGAGCTTCATCATGTCCTTCTTCATATAGTCCAGTGAGATAAGTCTTTGATTGTTTATGCCTACATGGACTATGACCATGTCATACTGGTACATGTGGATTAAAGACCTAAGTGCATGCGTGATCTAGTCGATCCTGGCTCCTGACAGACATCTCACTGTGATCTTCTCCTTGTTTAGCTTGGTATTGGGGAAATCGATATGCCTTACAATGGAATCCCCAATAAGCAGAATATTTGGCTGTGTGGTGAGTTGCTTCATGGGCTTGGAAGCAGGGCTAATATGATTTTTCAGAGTTATGAATTGTGCGAGATGCAGTTTTTTTTTTTTTGAGTGTGTGCAAGGCCACTGAGAAATGCTTTTAGGAGGACTTGGAGGTTTAGCAAGATGAAAAGTGAGTACCTCTGCATATGTGGGTCTATGTGTTTATTTTCTAGTGCTGGTAGTGAGTGTTTTGGATGTAACTCTAACAACCTGGTTTGAATTTTTCATGTGTGTATGTGAAAGCTTTGCCTCCGATATCATTGTGCATCTTCATCTCTCACACACTGTGTTTGTAAGTTCTAAAATCAAATGGTTGCCAGTGAACATGAGGCAGTTACAACACTGCTTCAGAATGCCTATGTCCACCAGGCCAGAAACAGAGATGACAAGATGCACCTATCCATTATACCAGATCTTTAGTACATGGAAAGGAGTAGAGGTGAGTCACTTAAAGGTCTAATTGAGAGTGTTTAGTAGTATACTATTAGATGGCCTGCAGTGGTGCTGCCCCCTGCACAAACTGGCAACTCTTTGAGCAGCTGTGAACAGTGGGAGACTATGGAGACCATTTCCTATGGAGGGCTTTAAACTGGAGTGGTTTGATTATAAACATGGCCCAGGTTACCACTTTTGTGCATCACACAAATGTGAGGCTTTTATACCAGCAGGATGAGAGACTTCTACACAGTTAAGCCCTCAGACCAATCACATAGCACACAATACATGTTCTACCAACAGTTCTCAACTCAGATGGTTGCTCCCACTAGAGAACAAAAAACCCTCAATGTAAAATTAACTGGTTTTGAGCTCAAGTGCAGTAACAGGTACGTTACAACAAAAGGCAGAACAACTGCAGTATCAGGAATCCTTGGAAATAAGTTCACAAAACCTTAGAAATGTTCACAAATACAGAAAAAAGTGTGCAAATAGCTTTTGCAGTATCAGAGGAGAATAGGACATAAAGAATACTGTTAAAATGGTTCCCTATTAGATGAACAAACACTTAAAATGTGGAGTACAACATGCTCAACAGCTTTTAAGCGAACGTTTATCTAAGCAAATCCCAATAATGTCGAAACAAGGAGTTTCGAAAAGTTTCAGTTCGCCAGCCTTGAGGAAGCCAATGACTGACGTCAGAACGTTCACCCTGTCTTGTTTTTACAGTCCTCCGCTGTGGTGCAGTCTTGATGTTCACCCTGTGTAATGTTATGACAGTCCTCCACTGTGGTGCGATCTCGGCGTTGGTATATTTAAGTAGGGGGTGTGGGTGGTGAAGGCCCCCACTTTATTTAATTTGTCAATTTGTTTTTTGTTGTTGTTGTTTTTTGGAGGAGGTGGTAATGGTGTACTGTATATTGTAGCCATCGGCCATTGGATTCCTGATAGCTGGCCAACTATAACTTTTCGAAACTCCTTGTGTCGATATTTTGGGGTTTCACACAGATGAACCTTCACTTAAAAGCTGTCGAGCATGTCATACTCAACATTTGAAGTATTCATTCATCTAATATAGACCCATTAAAACATTATAAGAGCAGTACAGTAACAAACAGATGGTGTTTCTTAGCAGGATATAAACCATATACCTTTGGTTACTAAAGCAGTAATCATTCTTACATCTGTTTTATGAATAAATGGAGTAAAAACTAAATCATTCATAAGAAGAAACAACCCACTATGTCATGTGAGTTTTTCTATTTACTGAAAAAAGAACTGATAATGGAGTCACAATAATGTTTTGGGATAATGAAAGTCTTTATAGCTGATGGATATAATGAGTACAACAATGGACATAATTCTCTAAGTGACCAATGACATGCACCTGGTCCTTACACATCCCTAAAAAGCTATCCCAAATAGTTACTGGACGATATGTAAGTAAGTAAATATTAAGCAATCAGTCTGCACACTATTACATCCTTCCAAAGAGCAATGCTAATCCACCTTAGTATGTTCCTCAGTTCTGTTGACTACTCTAACCTCTATGGTATGATTGCTCTTGTTGAATTACTTTCAATACTCAAACCAATTCTGAAATTTTTTTATTACTACCTGCAAAAAAGCCTTAGATCTCAGGTCTTTCCCTAGCTAACTTCTTAGATCAGATGCAAAAGGGGATCCAGAGATGGATGTTTGGAAAATGGACCCGCTCGGTGCATAACTCCACCAATTCTATCTTAACCTCAGAAAATATGATAGAACTGCTATCAGCTCAGCCATGGCCTCATATTTCAGACAGAAGCAAGAAGAAAACTGGTCTAAATCTAAGCAATTCTGGAAAGAAACAAGACATCTGACAGGAGGCCTAACTAATTCCCTACAATCAAGGACTTATGCCTCTTTTTCTATCCTCGTCTTCTTTCTCAATAGTTATGTAGAATTATTGCAGTCCTCCATAAGCAATATTACAAATAGTTTTCTTCTTCAGCACTCTTAGTCAGACGGACAGGACAACCTCTCCTCTCCTGCATTTTATTTTCTAGCCTCCTATGCAGCAACCTTCTACTTTTCACACGTAAGTTTTAGACAAACTAAACTCTTACTTCTAAAACTTAACAATGATGATGCCAGCTTCTCTAAACTCCATCCCTTCTTTTAAAAGCTGGCTGCTGAAAAGATTGCTAAGCCCCTTACCCATATATTTAACTTCTTCCTAACTCTACTCCTGCCCCTTTTGCTTTCAAACATAAATACATTATATCTCTACCTAAATCTCTTCTCCCAAGGATATGAAGGACTGCAGGCTCATGTTCAGTTTCTGCCCTATTATTAAAATGTTTGAAAAATCAATCTACAAACAACAGATAAAGCGCATTAACACCTGTGGGTTATTGCATGATGTATAGCATAGTTTCTAAAATGCCTTCAACACTTTTGCAGTCCATGTAACAGCAGCCACTTAATCCAATGTGAATGAAGACCATATCACTGCAGTCCTGTTTATAGATATGACCAGGGCTTTTGAGCTTGTCAATCACAATATTCTTCTCAATAAGCTTGGAAAAATAAACTCTGAGGATAACACAATTGACAGATTTCAACATTATTTACAGGATAGCTCATTCCAGGTGTATTGCAATAACTCTCTTTCCTTCTTATGGCTGCTGAACACAGGGGGCCTTACAAGGATTAGTTATTGGACCCCTTTCTATTCTCCCTATTTTTTCAATTATTTTCCCAGCAGCCTCTCAAATTTCATCCTGATTTTGTACGTAGATGACATATGTCTCTTACAGTCCAGCAATAACCACAACAATCTTGCAAGCAAGCTGCAAAAAAATGTCACAGTTCCATCTATAACACACTGACAGTTAACCTCAATAAAGCTAATGTTATGGTATTCTCATCACTTCAGATATTACCCAGTAATCCTCACATTCCCAATATCAATGAAAAGACAGCCTTATTTTGGGTCTAGCTCTTTCCATTACAGCACACACACACACACACACACACACACACACACACACACACACACACACACACACACACACACACACACACACACACACACACACACACATACATATATACACACACACACACACACACACACACACACACACACACACACACACACACACACACTATAACTAACACTGTTGTATCTTAACTGAAACTATGTTATAAGATTACTCATCTTGTCTCTCAAACAGCCAAAGTTATTCATTGCTAAATGTGGTTTGGGACAAACTAATTTGTCCAGAACCCTCTTTAGTGTCTGTGAGTTTAGGTGGAAAAGGACGGAGGGGGGAGATAGATTTGGTATGGTTAAGGCAGGTAACCGGGATTAGGCTTTGGATAATAAGGGGTTAAGTGGTTTGACTAGCTTAGAGGAAGTGAGGTACGTTAGGGAGGGTCTTAGCTTAGATGATATATTTGGGAACAGAGGAAGTGGTGTCACATTCAGGCTTGAGTTGGTGATAGTTGATGAGGCTAACCCATGTCCAGATGACTTTGTAGGTACTTCAGTTACAGGTAGGCCTTGGAGGGTGTGTGTGGTAAAGGAGGTCTTCAGGATGGTTTATGTGTGTGTGAGTGTGTTTTTTTTTTAATACAAATTATTATTATATTATGCTATTATACATTGTGGAGTGGATGATAGAAGACAGAGTGAGGAGGGAGTTGTGATGGCTGTGTGAATGGAGGGGTGAAGAGTCTGTGAGTGCAGGGCCACATGGTTGAGTGAGGATGCATGGTTGTGGATGTTGGGTGTGAGTGGTGCAGGCGAGGAGAAAGGTTATGTTAAAGGGGAAGATTAGGCTGGCTTACCTCAGTTTGAGAAGGTGGCAGCAGTTTCTTCCATCACTGGTGGCCTCGTGGTGTGTAGTTGGTCTGTTGGGGGGAATCAGTTAGTTGTTTGTCCATATCCGGTGGTTGTGGGAATCCTTGAGGTCATTGGTGGTGGTAGTGGTGTTCCTGCTTGCTTCCCTGGTGGTCTCATGGCTTTTGTTTGCCTGGTGGGGGTGGATCGGATTCAGAGGTTGTGGGAGTTTGCAAGTCAGGGCTGGTGTGGTATCCTTGTGCCCTCGATAGGTCTGTTGTGATTTTGAGTCTAATTATTCCTTTACATGGCCTGAAGAATGGCTGATCACATGTCTGGGGTTTGCGCATGTGCAGTGAGGCTGGCAGCTGTTGGCGCAGCATGGGGAAGAGCTCGTCAGTTTCCTAGGAGCTCTGGGAGAGAACAGCTCAGTCGGAGCTTTATAGTGGATATGCTTTAATCCCGGGATTAATTAAGCTGTTCCGGATTTCGGACTGGTTTAAAAAAAAAGTAAATAAAATATATAGAAATAGGGATAAAAAAAAAAAAAACTTTTCAACGTTGGAATGTCTATGCTGTCCATTCCGAATGGGGGGGCAGAAAGAGGATGGTTAGATCCCCTATTTTATTAAAAAAAAAAGAAATAAAATACTTTATTATATAAGTCTACAGTAGTGGTAAGTGGCTGTGATGGTAGTGCACAGGGTCCTGGGGTTTGAGACATGGCAGGGCTGATTATTAGATATATAAAAAAAAATTGTAACTGAGATGCCCAGGTTTCAGGTTCAGCATTGCTTGTGGAGTTGACGTGAGATAATATCACAATATGTTAAAATAATCTATTCCTTCACATTTGTATAGTGTACATGGTGGGTACTGTTGGTCACTAATGTGGTTGTTTTTGTTTTTTTTTTCTTTCTCTCTCTGCAGATGGCAAATGTACAGGGGCTGCGGCAGCATTGGGAGGTTATAGTGGCTCAAGCTGAAGAACTCTTTAAAGAAGGGTCAACAGCAGAAGCGGCTACAGAGCAGGTACCTGGGCAGAAAAGGTGGTGTTTCATATTAAGGGCTATGGCTCAGGGGAAGAGGCAGCATGCAGTGAAGGAGGTGGTTATAGCTGGTCCATCAGTTCTAGGTGGAACTTCAGATCGAGATTTAGGTAATGATTTTTAGTCAACAGTTATGGCAGGTGAGGTAGACAATGAGGATGTGGGGGTTAACAGAGAGGGGAGGGAGTATAGGGGTAGAAAATTTGGAAGAGAATGGGATACAGTGGGGTATGTGGCAGTGGAGGTCCCAGGGATTTCAGGGACCAGTGGGGGGAAGCAATGGGGGGTAGTGCAGGGTCGGGAGATAGCATGGAATTGGGTTCAGAGCTAGGTACCAAATTTGGTCTTCGCCCAGGTGATTGGTTAACCACACAGGCCTCGGGTCAGGGGTCAGGGGCAGTCTTTTTGAAGCCGCAAATTCCATCTTCAGTAAAGGAAAAAATCTGGAAAGGGGAATATGCGGATGTATTCACTGAACAACAAAATAAAAAAATAAAAATAAAAAGAACACAGAGAAAGTGAAAAACACCAACTGCAGAAGCATAAAATCCAAAATTGTTTAATACTCCAGCGCCTCGGCTAGCAAGCCTTTCACAGAGTTAACATCACAGTAGCACAAGCTACACTTAAATAACAAATATCACATCATTAATCAATTAACTAAAACAATTAAACACAAACTAATAATTAACAGTTTGTGCAGAAAAGTCTTCCACTTCAGTTCTTTGTTGAAACCTTGAGGCACCAAAGTGCCAAACTTTAAGATACAGACTGCTTCTTTGTATAACAGTTTATTTTTAAGTGCAACAACAAAGTATGGCACTTTGGTGCCTCAAGGCTTAAACAAAGAACTGAATATGTGAATGTAGTTGAGTTAACTGATTTGGAAGGGGTGCAGTGGCTGGTAGAGGCGGAGTCAGCCAATAGGATGGCTTTGCTGGCGGCCTTGGTAACTTTGGGTAGGAAAAGAATAGGTAGAATTCGCCCTAGAACTTGTGAAAATTGGGTAGTATGCTTTGTTTACTAGATAGTGGTGCAACTTGCAAAAGACGGGTCATTGGCTTTGCCTCTTCTGGGTTATTTTCTCATGATTCGGGAGGTGCAATGGTTACGGCCAGGGAATTCTTGGTTATAGTATGACCAGAGGTTCTGTAAGTGGAAAGCAGTGGATATTTCCCTTTGCTGGGAGGTGCCTCATCCTGATATCTCCTTGGCTACCATGATGGATAGTTATGGTGTAATTATTAGAGGGGGTAAATGGGGTGAAGGAGTTGGTGTGTGTTGGACCTTTAATAGTGGGAGCTGTTCATGGGTAGGGTGCAAGTTCTTGCACTCCTGCTCAAAGTGTGGAGGGAATCATCTGGCTGTTCAATGTGGGCACCATGACATCAATGCTATGAATGCAAACTTCACATCTGGGGAGGGCAGTGTTCCTTCTGTTCACAGGTTTCATGCAGTTAGGGGTAGAGGTAATTTTTGGGGAGTATGAGGTGGATTTCTTAGAGGGAATACAGGAAGGGTTGCCTTTCCCCATTAATGTGGAAGTGTTATGACGCATGATCCAAGGCTTTCTCGACCTTGCTCTTAAAGATGAGATATTACATGGGTTTAGGCAAGGGTTTTCTATCAAATCTAGGGTGGTTGGAGATGGGGTGGTTTGTAAGCGGATATATTGGGGGGATTGGTGGAGAAGGAGTGTCAGGCTGGTCAGTTACTGGGCCCATATTATAGTCCACCTGTTGTTAATTTTAAGGTTTGTCCATTGGGGTTAGTACCAAAGAAACAGGCTGGTGAGTTCAGGTTGATTCACCAGTTGCCATATCCTGAGGTGGGCTCTGTTAATGATTTCCTTACTGGCAAGGATGCCAATATTAGTTATGCATCCTTAGATGATTTTGTCAGGGTGATTAGGGATTTTAAGGAGCCTTGGTTAGTAATGCTGGACATTGAGTCTGCCTTTCATTTACTGCCAATCAGTCAGGAGGATTGGCCATTACTGGGTATGGTGGTGGGTGACAAACATTATTTTGACAAAGCGATGCCAATGGGTTGTTCAGTTGCATGTGCAACATTTGAAAAATTTAGTACGGTACTGCAGTGGGTGTGGCTGCAGAGGGTGGGTACATAGAAGGCAGTACATTACTTGGATTATTTCCTGCTAGGTGGGGAAGGACAGGTAGGTGCCCAGTAAGGGTTGTGGGAATTCATGAGCATATGTGAGGACCTAGGGGTACCTCTGGCTCAACATAAGCTGGACGGACCAGCAAGAGTGTTAGAATTTTTGGGATTAATGGTGGATGCAGAACAGGGTTTGTTTTGTTTGCCTATGGATAAGATAGACAGACTGAAGGCTATGATAAGGTTGGTGGAGGCTATGGAGATGGTATGGATAAGGACAGTTATGGAACTGTTAGGGCTTTTGAATTTTGCATGTCAGGCAGTAGACCAGGGCATACGTTTTGTAGGTCAGTGGCATTTTTGTTAATAGGGGGCAAGAGTAAAGACCACTGAGTTAGGGTGAACAAGCTGGTTTGGGAGGATTTGTTGCTGTGGTTGTGTTTTTTGGATCAGTTCAATGGGATTTCTTTTTGGCAGACAGATTGGGTGGGTAACAGCAACTTCAGTTATTCACGGATGTAGCAGGGGGCATTGGCATGGTGGCTTATTTTGTGGGGGGCAGTGGTTTGCAGTTAAATGGCATGCATTGGAAGGAAGGATTTAAAAGAGATGTTGCATTTTTAGTGTTGATGCTGATTTGGGCAGCTTTGATAGTTTGGAAGGATCGCTTACGGGTGAAGTGGGTTATTTTCCATTTGACAACATGGCAGTGGTGCAGGTTTTGCAGAAGAAGATGGCTAGGTCAGAATTGTTATTGTTGATCCTACGTAAGTTGGTTTTACAGAGTTTGTTAATACATTTTTCATTTACAGTAGTGCATGTGCCTGGGGTGAGGAATGACATTGCTGATAGCCTGTCACGATTTCAGTTTTCCAGGTTTTGGCTGTTGGCCCCAGGGGCAGAGAAGGAGCTGGTACACTTGCCACAGGAGGGGTGGAACCTTGGGTCGAGGTATCCAGGAGGTTGGGGCATCATTCATGGGCTTTATCTGCAAGGAAGGCTTATGGTAGGGCTCTTTGTGAATTTGATCAGTTTGTTTTACAATTGCCAGAAGATGAAGGGGTGTGGTCTGAGGAGTTACTGCTGCATTATTTAGCTCAGGCTTGGGGTTTAGGTAAAGCTTTACAAACGGTTAGGGTAGAGTTGGCTGCAATTTGCATATTCACGTGGGTATCTGTGTTACATAACTGTACGAAGTCATGGACAGTAGGGTGTATTTTGAAAGAATGGGGGAAAGTGGCTGGGGAACGCAGTGATATGAGATGGCTGCTGACGAGGGTGGTGTTGAAAGTTTTGTTGAAAGGTTTAGTGTTATTGGAAGGTAATTCTTCAGATTACATTATGTGGGCTACATTGTGTATATGGTTATATTTTGGTGCTTTTCGAGTGTCTGAGTTGTTGGGATCATTGCTATGGAGGGATGTAATTACAGGCTCTGGGGCGATTATTATTGGGTTGCAGAAGACTAAAACAGATCAATAGGGTAAAGGTTCGGTGGTCATTCTCAATGCAGATAAGGATGCTGGGTTGTGTCCAGTAAGGTGGGCCATGGAATTAAGAAAGATTTAGGTTGGGGGTTCGTATGACTTGCTTTTCCATTCAGCTGATGGGAAAGGAGTGACAAGTAGTTGTTTGTACATCTTATTAGGAGAGTTTTTCATTGTATGGGTTTTCCAACTGAGAGATTTGTGTCACATTCCTTTTGCATTGGTAGACAAGGCTTCATATTTAGCTAGGGATTGTAGTTCTATTGAGGTTATTAAAAGGGTGGGGATGTGGTCTTCTAATACATTTCTGTCATATATTAGATAAGTTTTGATTTGTAGCTGTTAATTTTCTTTTCTTTTCTTTTCTTTTAGGAAAACAGATTGTCATCATGGGTCACTGTTATATCCAGTGGGCAGAGAAACAGTCATCTGTTAGTGTGGATGGTAAAAACTTGGGTTTGTCTCACTTAGGTGGGACAGTGACTTGGCATGGGGTAAGAGGGCTTAGATGGGATAGACTGATGCATGAGTTTGAGCAGGTAAGGTTAAGAGTTAGGTATCCCCAAAATTAGTGGTTCATTTTGGAAGTAATGATCTGGAAATCTTTTCAAAGAAGTGATTGGTAGATGTCATTTTACAGGATTTGTTGAAATTGCAGATGTTATACTCTGGTATGTACATAGAGTGGTCAGAGTTAGTTCCACATTTGATTTGGAGGAATGAGTTTAGTTATCGGGCTATTGAGCGAGTGAGGAGGTTTGTTAATCAGAGGTTGGCCAGGCAATTAGGGGTTTTAGGTATGTATGCCATTGAACATGGGGACTTTTTGGATGGTGATGCAGTTTGGTTTCGATCAGATGGGGTGCATCTGAATGATGTGGGTTTGGATTTGTTTAATGTTCACTTGAAATTGTTTCTAGAGTGTATTGTGAAGGCTATGGGATAAGAGGTGGAACAGCCTGAGTGCAGGCTGGTGGGCAGAGAAGAGGGACAGGATTGTCCTCTTCTGTTCCCCCTCTAGGTAAAGGTGGTCATAGCTTTGATTTGGGGATCAAGTGAGTTGATGGACACTGCTTGACAATAAGTGAACTTAATTGGATGATGGTTGATTTGAAAGTGTGAGCAGGTACGCTGCCCTTTTAAGGTTGGTGGGTAAGTAGGTATGCTGACCTGATGGATGATTGAACAGGGTGAGTGGACACGTTGCCCTGATGTATGACTTGGCCAGGGTGAGTAGGTATGCTGCCCTGAGTTTGTTTTAAAATTGTTAAGTTTACTGTTATTTGTTTTACATGAATAAGGTTAATGGTTATGTAATATTAATAAAGGTCGTCAAATGTCTTCCGTTGTTAGTGTGAGTTGTTTAAAGGAGGCCGGGACAAAAATCTATTATTACCTAAACTGGAATACTGTGTGGACGTCATTTTCTTGATTTGAAATCACCCAATATAAAACAAATTGTTGAGAACAAAATTTGTAGATTCATACTACTAGCAGATCCCATAATTCAAAATTGCAAATTACTTGAAAACACAAACAGCTCTCAGTGACTATGAGGGCAACCTTGCTGCTTTATATTTTGATTTTCAAAGTTGTTCATTCATTCCTAGGTTAGTACTAAGCTAACTGCCCTTGCGAGCCATTGTAAGCCTAGCCAATTATCCCTTGTGAGACTCAAACCATACACCTTGTGTTTGTAAGGCAAGATCAGTTGCTAATGTCCTCTCCTGCTCAGCTGGTGAACCTGGGAATATTGAGGCAATGTTAAAATTGCCTCATGTACACAGACAACCCTCTCCTCCTCCCACAAAACACAAATACATGCGAGAGATGCAACTATATGGCCAAACTGGAGGCTGAGCTCTCTCAACATAGGACTGGCATGACCAGACAGGAGGAGAAGGTAACCACACACACTATAGACCCAGTCTCACATAATACCATCACAACCTCAAATCATACACATAAACACACAAAGACATACTTGGAGGCTCTGATCAAAAATCTACCAAAACAGCAGAGGCCACCAAAGCAGACACCCAAACAACTACCACCTCAGAACACAACACCTGCAACACATAGACCACACAGTCAGAGTGTCAAGCAGTCACAGCCCTTAAGGCCAAACACAATGCCAGACACACTAGTCATTGGTGACTCCATAGTCAGACACACTGACGTCCCGCTCACCAGACTGAGTAAGGAGAAGGTCACAGTAAGCTGCCTGTCGGGTGCTAGAATCCGCCACATAACGCATGCACTCAGGTCTCTCAACAGCAGGTACAAGTATGACTCAATCATTGTCCACGCTGGTGTTAACGACCTGAGACGTGCCTCCTTGGACTACATGAAAAGAGACATAGAGGAGCTCTCTGATTATGTAGCCCAAGCAGGTATGACCCTGACCTTGAGCAGTATCCTACCTTCACCAAGAATGATGCCACAATACAGAGATAAGATGATCAGCTTTAACAATTGGCTTAAACTCTGGTGTCATTCAAAGGGGATCCAATGTCTGTCTGCCTGGGATGACATGCTGGACAAGCCACGCTGCTTCGCAAGGGACGGCTTGCACTTGTCACCCCTGGGATTTCGTGTTTTGGCAAAGGCTCTTGCCACCCCCATAGTGCCTATTTTAGGCAAGGCTCAAATTCTAAACCTACCACCCTAGAACAAAACAAAGAAAAAAAACTAAGGGTAATGCTGCTCAATGCCAGAAGTCTCAACCTCAAGATGCACGCACTTGAGGCCCTTCTCAGTATGGAGAACATCGATGTCTGTGCTGTGACAGAAACCTGGTTCAAGGCTCCTGAGAGCACCCCAGCACTATCAGGTTTTACCTCATATCATGCGTTCGGCCCCAAAACCCGGACAATACCAAGAAAGGAGGAGGGGTATCCATATTCATCAAGGACACCCACACCTCAAGATTGGTGGCATCGCACGATGCATCGGAAACCATCCAGGTGCAATTAACCATAGGCAAGATTGCTCTGCAATTTGTAGCATGTTACAGGCCACCCTCGCAAACTCAGGAACCTCATATGGCCTTCCTGAAAACACTGGAGGATAAATGTATCTCCGAACACCAACATACTAGGTGACTTCAACTACCCTAATATAGACTGGGAACACTACTCAAGCCCAAACACTCTAGTCCAAAAGTTCCTGGAATTCATAAACTCAAATGCCATGGAACAACTAGTCACCATCCCACAAGAGGAGAAAACATACTTGATCTCATCATCACGAACATGGGAGCACAATGTTCAATGCCGAAGTATACCCCTCACTGGTGAGATCTGATCACAAACTAATCTCGCTGGAGGTCCTCATCCCCCCACCAAATGAAAAAGACCACAGTAAAGAACTACTCGAAGCCGACTTCACACTTCTAAAGACTAGTGTGGTCTCCTTTAAGGCCCCTGAGCCGGGCGGTTAACATTACTCAAACCACTGAATCACTTACAAATGCCTTCTACCAGCACCTGCAGGCTGCATGGATCAGGCAATCCCAAGCAAAACAAAGACTCTTTGTACCAAAGGCAAGCGTCCAGTCTGGTGGACCCCAGCCATAAACAAACTCTACAACAAAAGGAGAAAGCTACTACAAGATAGAGCAAAATCCTTAAAGGTAAGACACCTGATCACTATAAGTAAAAGCTAAGAGCTCTCATAAAATCATCCAAAGCTAATTTTGAGAAAAAAATAGCTAAGGACTCTAAAGACAACCATAAGGCATTCTTTAGCTATGTCAGAAACCTAGGAGGAAACTCCCAGATATGCTCAGAATTAGTTCAAATGATGTGAAGATTACTGATCCTACAGACATTGCCAACATACTGGCTGACAGGTTCAGTGCAAACTTCTCCCCCCCCTCCCCCCCTAAAGGAGAGATATCTATACCAAATGATTGTAGCCCCCCCAAACATCTCTAACGCCCAGGTGAGAACTGCTCTCTCCAAGGCAAAGAACACAGCATCCATGGGACCTGATGGTGTCCCCGGCTGTGTGCTCCATGAACTCAATGAGGAATTAAACCCACAGTTAGGACAGCTGTTTAATCTTGGTCTCACCTCCGGATACATTACCCAGGAGTGGCGCACAGCGACTGTGGTCCCACTCCACAAAGGCGGTGCCTCCACCGACCCTGGTATTACCGTCCCATTAGCTTGACAAGCCTTATCTGCAAAGCCATGGAGAGGATCATAATGGATCTCATAAATAAAGACATAGGGAACTTGCAGACTTTGGATCCAACCCAGTTTGGCTTTGTCAAAGGCAGATCATGCCTTTTAAACTTGGTTGACTTTTTCGAAACAGTCACGAAGGCCATTGACGAGGGAAAGGCAGTCCATACAGCCTACCTAGACCTGGCGAAGGCTTTTGATACAATACCTCACTCGGGTATCATTGAAAAACTCATCAACTTAAATGTAAACCCATACATTACAAGATGGGTTGCAAACTGGCTGAGTGACAGAACCCACAGGGTCAGAGTTGCTGGCGCCATGTCAGACTCAAAGCCTGTCACAAGTGGTGCCCCACAGGGCTCAGTCCTGGGCCCACTCTTGTTTGGCATCTACTTTTCTGAAGTACAAGCAAACACAGGAGGGTTATGGCTGACAAAGTTTGCAGATGACTGCAAACTGGGCGCCGTAGTTGAAAACACATCGACACAGATATCCTTCAGAAGGGTCTCACAGAAACGGATAACTGGTGCCAGAGCCATGGCCTAAAGTTAAATGCCAAGAAATGCATAGTCATACCCTTCGGGAAAATAAGGTTACTAGCTACCATATAGGTGGCAACCCTGAACACAGAAGAAGTTATTAGGGACCTGGGAACCCAGGTTGACAGTAGCCTTTCATTCGACACTCATATTGCTAAAGTAGTTAGGAAGACCTTCTACATTGCCCACCTTATCATGAAGGGATTCACATCTAGATCAAGTAAGTCATAGTCTCCCTATACTCATCACTCATCAGACCAATGATCGAGTACAATGCCCCATTCGAATGTATCTGACCCGACACTTGCAGCAGCTGGAGAGGCCACAAAAGTTCCTCACCAAAAGGATAAAGGGTCTCAAAAATCTGTCTTATGCTGCCCGACTGAAAGAACTCCAGTTATATTCAGTTGCTTACCGCTTGCTCAGAGGTGACCTATGCCTGACATACAAGGCCATGTCAAACCCAGATTTGATGAACATGCTTCATCTCAAAATCTAGATCCCTCAGAGCCACAAGGGCGGAGACTTAAACCTCGACACGGTTATTAATAGGACATGCTGGAGGGATAGATTCATCACCCAAAGACTCCCTATGCTGTGGAACAAAATCCCGGTTTATGTGAGGCAGAGCACCTCGCTGGCCTTGTTCAAGAGGAATCTTGACCAATGGATGGGAGATCGCAGATACACCCTAGGGGTTACCTCAGTGTCACTGCTCGACAGAGGCACAGCAAAATAATGGGCATAGTTTCTCCAAACTAAAGGGGTGGCGTAAGCCACAAAACTATGGGCTAGGCTTATAAATGCCCTCAGGCAGATAGCCTAGTATGAACCTATGAACCTAAACACCTTAACCATTATGCCACTCTAACTAGGGTAAAGCAAGGTTACTGTCCCCTGCTAAACTGAAAGTTCATATTCAAAAGAACTTATAGGATTTGAGAAGCACACAAAACAGCTTCTTACTCCTAATCCACACCGATACAAACCCTTGCTGGGTGAAAGAGTTTCTCCAGACTTGGGCCTGAAATGTGGGAAGCATTAACCTATAGAAATCAAGAATGAGAAATCCATTGAGTTTTTTAAAAAAGCCCTTAAAGAATCCATTTGCAATTGCTACAGAAATAATGGATAATGCCTAAAGCGTATGTTATTATCTTAAAATGTGCTGTTCTGTTCAATGACTGTTACAAATCAAACTATATCTTAGTTTCGATTGATTTGTTACATGGATGCAGCTAGTACTGTTGCACTGCACTTTTAGCGTAGAATTTTGTATTTCTTTGCTTCTATGTCTTTTTTTCCCCTAATTCATTTAAATAATAATAATGTAACACTGAGTGGTAAAACTGTTTATTGACTGTATAATGTTTGAATACTGCTCTATAAGCTCAAGCCATTACTGAAATGGTCAACAGACCAGTTCACCTACATGGTCATCAAATAGTAATAAATACATACCAAATAAATACATATATATATATATATATATATATATATATATATATATATATATATATATATATATATATATGGATCACCTTCATTTGCCTGAAAGCTCATTTGCCCGACACTCAATTTTCCCAGACCAAATGACTGAAAGCTCATTTGCCTGAAAGCTCATTTGCCCGAAAGCTCATTTGACCGACAAGTAGTATTAGCAAGAAAATGGAATATGCCCCCCTCCCCACTGTAGTGCGACCCTGGAGTTAGAATATATAGGTAGGGGGGGTGTGGGGGGCACAGCCCCCCACTTACTTTCCTGTTACTAAGCAATATTACATCAAAAGGTAACAATATCATATGTAGAAACAGAAAAAAGCAAATGGGCATGTGGTTTCTATACTATAAGGTACAAATTCTAACAACAAGGAAAGAATTATAACATGCCATTCTTTCATAGATTTTATAGATATTACAAGGCCACAGTTCTTATGATCATTGATGCCTTGCCAGTACCCTCTGTCATGCCTTACCTCCTAACTCCAGGAGGACCAAACCAGTCAATTCCATAATAAGTTTGGGGATACCTATCCAGTCATTTAGGTTATGTTTAAAGGAAGACAGTGAGTCATGCCATTTAACACACAGGGATAGTTTATTCCAGACATATGGGAGACACTGGATTATATAACTGTCCCTCTACCATGTGTTATTTACTTATCAGTGAAGATTTAGGTCCCTACTTGGAGTATTGGTGGAGAAAGGTAGGTAGTCCAGGACAACTAAGTCTCTAAAGGTATGGTAAGAGTGAAATACATTTAACCTCAAAAGTTTAAAAGACACTGAATAAATGGAGGGAACTTGCAGGGTTTTGATAGGTTAGAAATTTTTGGCCTGCAATATTTTTGGTTTCAAACTTTTTGGTTAAAAACCCATGTTTTCATGTGGGTCAAAATGTTTTCCAAGTATTATTTATATAATGTTATATAGAATAAATTGCCAAATGAAAATTCAGTACTAAAACAATGTGGTGTGAAATACCTCCTACGTCTCTGAGACAAAGCTTGAAATATTTAACTATGCTTTCTGTATATAACAAGTAACAAATATGGCATTTTCTTATGTTTAAAGCATATTTTATTATTTCTGTAATAATTAACTCCAACCAGTGTGTGTGATATGAGTTGTCCTAAATTTGCATTGTTGATCACATTTTTACCTGCCTTTTAGTCTGTATGTGCACGGTGCTATTTATTTTTACTTACAGACTAAATAATATTCCCCGGGATTCATGAAGCTTGACGCAAGGCCGGTGTAAGGCTTGCGCCGGCAGTGCAGTGTATAATCGGCGTAGCAGCGCCACATGCATAGTAATGAGTGCGCGCCGCAACCACAGACACATGCAGAGGGCACGTGCGCGAGCCCAAGTAGGATGCGCCCGTAGGCGTGGCCAAGCTGGCAGGCGATGAGCAACCTAAAGTGCTGACTGTCACAGGCCACCTGCAATAGTAACCGCACCAGCCAGGGTCCGTGGATAATGAAACGTATGCAGAGTATGCAACATAGTACCCATGCACACAAAACGGAGAACCAAACATTAACCCACGAAGTCCAAATTGTACCCATCCAAGGAACAAAGGATACGCGTAATACCGTGTCCGTCACGCAATGCACTGTCAGTGGGCATACCCAGTGAAGGTGTACCGCAGCATGTCAGCACGCCGCACCTACACACAAGTAGCCACATGGGCATGGTCACCAGCAGTAGTGAGAGTACACAGCCGGGCAGCCGTGTCGATATAACAACCAGAAGGAAACCAGATACCTAAACACAGACAAACATGTGCATAGCAACATGTACTACACCCAGCAACGTGACCGTCGCATACACATAGGACGGCGTATGCCTAAGCGTAATATCCAGAAGCAGAACCCATGCATGCAAATGTAATACACAACAGCCCCGTCATAGCACGTAACCGCACCCATGTACGACTGCACCCAACAGCTAGCAGGCTTGCAGCTGCACACCTACACACAATGGGTATACCTGAAATGTAGTAAGAAGTATTGTCCTAGGCAGTGCCAGCGGGCAAATATGTACCCCACATGTCAACATCCCACCTCAGGTACTGATATCCAAATGGCTGCATGTGAATGTGTCGTCAGAATGTGTACATCCCGCATGTGGTATGGACCTGTCGAAACCCCATAGGCGTTCACACGCCACGGTGCCCATAACTGTACACATCTGGACAAGGCAGTATGTTCAGCCACCATGCTGATGATTAGCTATGCAGACATGTCAAACACAACACATATGGCGGAACATCTGCCCACCAAGCAGGACGCCCCAACAGGGTGCCACATGCACAGAAGGTGAAGGTGGGACATCACACGTTGAGAATAGCATTGCCAGATGGCCAAACACCCACGGCCAACGCAAAGGATGGAATAACATGTATATGCCTGGATGAATGGGTATG
>NC_056744.1:277119479-277143558 GCF_019279795.1 Protopterus annectens
CATGCAGCTCCTCAACACCATCCACTCCCATTCACATGTGGAAAATGACCAATGTCATCCCTCTACACAGACCTGAATGAGGAATGAGAGGATTATGCAAGTAACTGGCCATCACTGTGGGGAATATGATACATCAGGACCAGGAGTACCAATGCAAGCTGATACTGTGCTGATAGATTACAGGGTATGGTAATGGTTGTGAGTGGTAGCTACTGGTATTCCACCTACATGTGTAATGCTCTGTACATACTGTTGTCAAATGTATGAGGTCCTGTAATGCTTCCTGTTTATGTCTTCCAGGTGCAATGTCACATCAATGAATGGCAACTTTTTCAGCAGCTGAGACAACCATAATCATAGAAGCCACAATACAGAACCATGCAATAATGTTTGGCCCCCAGACCAGCAACATCTACGGAGATGACTGCCCTGTGGGATGACCTTGTCCACAGGGTGAACGATGTTGGCTCTGCATGCATGCGTACATACAAGCAGGTCCAGCATTGTGCAACTGACCTCATATGCCATGCCCAGCAAAGAACTGCTGCTGTGCCCAGGGACCACACAGCCAAGGCATGTGGGGGCACAGCTCATGCAGCCTCCACTGACTTGCCCACCGAGGAGCTCCTCACACCAACCTTGGGGCACCCTATCCCAGTACAACATCGGGGTACAGACCCCCACATGCTGGATGTGGGTGTGCACCCAGACAATGGACAAGGAGCGTGCAGGTGTAAAGCTTTTTTACCAGTGGATATCCCTTAGCTAGTGTAGCAGAGCATATCGTGCATCTGTAGAAGTATCTACATGCATGTAGCTGGTCAGAATGCAGTTGTGGATGGGGTTTTCTAATGCAAAGAAGTGCACATCTATGGTAGAAGGACAGCAAATTGTGGTAGTACTGGGGGTTGTACTGTAAATAATGCAGACATGCTGCATCCATCCTGTACCAGTGTCACAAGTGAGTCTGCTGACAATACCTCTCCCACAACTACCTAGGTCCCTCTGGTCTGCATGTGGGACAGCAGCCTGAAAGCTGTTGAGTATGGAATTGTTTTGTTGTGGTTTGTCAATACCCTCGTTATGTGAAGGGCATGCAGATTTACCACATGCACACATCTTTTAAAACTCATAGCTTACGCATTGGGCGTTATGTGCATGTTCACTTGTGGTGGGGTTAACTGCATTGCATCACAGTGGTCACCACCGGGGCCTATCTAAAGAGAGAATTGTAACATTCCTGTAGCATACCCTCACAACTTGTCACTGCAAGACTTCTGGACAGAGGAGCCAGCTACTACTGAGGAGACAAATGGCCTAAGCGTAGGGACTTGTGTGAAACATTACTCTTATACAGTTGATATAAACAGTGTATACACCCCTGTTAAGAATGCCAGGTACTTTGTGATATATACAAAATTGAGACCACAATATGTCAGGGTCCACACCTTTTCCAACCTTTAATGATGACTCCATGACATGAACAATTCACTTGTAAAAAAAAACAATCTAAGTTGGACACCAAAATATGAAATATACAATCCTTACAATAAGCTGGATGCATACATGTGCACACCCTTTAAATAATATTTTATTGCAGCAGCTTTCAGTGATTTACTGACAGCATTCCAGTCTGCTTGGGTACATACCACTGCCATCAAGTAAAAGACACTCTGAGTAACATCAAATAACAGTCTGCTGTCCAAGTGATAGGATATTCATGACATTTGCTCAGCTGCCTGCAACAGCAACAAGCCACGGCTTGCAGGCAGCTTACAAAGCAGCAAAGAGATCTCATAACTTCAAAAAAAAAAAAAAAAAAAAAAAAAAAAGATATCAGTCAGGAGTAGGGTACAACAACATTACCAGAGCATTGCATACATCATGGAACACAGTGGTGACAGTCATCAAAAGGTGGACTGAATATAGAGACAGCACAGTGCTGTTGAAAAGAACCTGATGTCCCTCCAAAAGCTGATGAAAAATACATGTCCAAACCTGGTTAGAGAGGGGCTGTCCAGGAGACATACACAGCAACACTGAGGAGTTGCAGGAATCTCTCAGGCAAGTACTGGTGTTGCCACCACCACTACATGTGAGTAAACAATCTCTCCCCATATTCTGCGCATAGAGTCTGGCCTCTATGGGGTGAGGTCAGAAGATGGAAGCATTTCCCCACACCAAAAAAAAACACCCAGGAGTTGGATATAAATTGCAATACAGTACATCAAGTCTCCCAAAGGCATGTGGAAAACATGTTATGGTGTAATGAGACTATGAATCAACCTCACAGCCACAATACCAAAAAGGCACGTGTGGTGCACAAGCAACACCTACTCTTGACATGAAGATCACCATCTCCATGGTGAATCATGCTGGTGGCATTACCTGCTGTGAGGATGCTGTTCTGGAAACCAGAACTGAGCCTGTAATCAATGATGGTGGGAATTCTGAACAGTTCAAAATAACACTCATGTCTGGCCCCAAATCCATCAGGTGTCTGCAAGAATGCTGAGGTTGGGTAGGGATGTCAGCCTTCAACACAAAAAGACCCAAAGCATACATCCAACGCTACTCTAAGAATGGCTCCACCCTAACACACTCATGAGTTATGGATTGGTCCAGCCAGAGCCTAGACCTAAAACCGAGAAGCAAAACCCCAGTGTGACCTGGATGAGGGGCTGTGCATTGATGAGCTGCCCCTTGCAATCTGACAGAGTTGTGCGACCTTTGCAAGGAAGCAAGATTGGCCAAATAATGCTGAAGTCAAGATGTGCCATGCTGGATAGACACCTTCCTGCAAGAAGAGTGAATGCTGTCAGTCACTTACAAGGTGTTTCAACAAAGTATCATTTTAAGGGTGGTACACACACTTACACAACCACCATATTGTACATATGTCATTCATTATATTTTACACATAACACATTTGTTTGTTTATCAATTGGAGTGTACACAGGTCATATGTCACATGAAAGGTGGGTAATATTTTTGAATACATTATTGAGGTCTCATTTTATGTATTCAAGAACATAGTATGTTCACAGGGTTGTGGCTGAAGTTATCATATCCACTGTAAGTTTAGAAGATTGGTGGTGTAAATGGAATTGTGTGATCATACATTTACTACTGGTTTGGAGGTCTGAAACTCAAATGTATGTCATTAATTAGTGATGTCACTCCTCAGATCATCCAGTTATGTATCAGATAAACACAGGGGTAATGAGGAACAGAGCAAACATATGAGCCAGGCATCTACACATCCTGCAAGGATCTGTATAGTCGTGGTATGTTCTCTAGTACTTGCCACTGTGCTATACAGGTGAACAGCAATGATGTGTACATGGGTGCACTCTGTGCAGGGAAATGGCCATCACCTACTAACACTACTCATGTATCCCAGAGCTCTATATTGTTAGTTACATGTAGTAAAACTGGCTGCAATGCATGATGTTGAGGGCCTTGTGTCATGCATGTGATCATTTGGGTGATGTGAGGTATGTGTAACAGATTTGTGCCACTTCACCTGTAAGTGTGCATGTGTGCATGTGTGTGTATATGTGTGTGTGTGTGTGTGTGTGTGTGTGTGTGTGTGTGTGTGTGTGTGTGTGTGCGTGTCTGTGCACGTGCTGCGTATGTGTGTGCACGTGCCTCTTATGTGCGCAGCATTACCGCCGGATGTGTGTGTGTGTGTGTGTGTGTGTGTGTGTGTGTGTGTGTGTGTGTGTGTGTGTGTGTCTGTGTGTGTGTGTGTGTGTGTGTTCAGCCAACCTCAAAGTGCAGGTATTAATGTACATATGTTTTCTTCCCCTCACAGGTGGCGATGGGTTTAGGGTCCCTCACTCTTGGAAACTGATGTCATTGTCACTGTAGACTCTGACAATGATGATAGGAATAGTGAGGTAGAGGTGGGGTTGTCAGTGGCTGAATCTGTGCCACAGGTTGTCATCTCACTGTTGTCTACACCATCCCACACACAGTGACAGTGCCCACAGATACCCCTTCACCAGTGGCCACAGATGATGGACAGTTGGCAGGTGGTGGCATAGAAAAGCCTAGTGTAATGACTATGGGAGGTGTGAGTGTAGACACTGGCCATAGCTAGAGTGCAACAAGGTCCCACAGATGGAAGGACAGTGGTGCTCTCAGGAGGACTGCTACCGTCAAGCCACTGTCACAAGTGCCACAGCAGGTGTCACTAGATGCATGTTTCGGGCTGTCATGGATGCACAGGCACATGGTGAATGCAGCACCAGACAAATACTCAGGGTGGTGGGTGCAGCTCTTCCTGATTTACGTGGTGATACACATGACCTTGTTGAGACACACATGACAAAATACTGAGGTCATGAATACATGGTGGGGTGAGATTTTGACAATCCTCGACAGTGGCATGTCTGTGCTAGAGCATGTGGTGGGAGATGGGCATTGGCCATGTGGATATAAATCAGCACCAGCAACAGCTGAGAGTCTACGGGCTGTGCACCTTCACACTCCCATAGTGGCAGTGACACAAGCACTACCAAAGGGTATTACTGTCCATATCACACTGGAGCAGGCCATGGGCCGTGGTCCTGGCCGGTCCCATCAGGACACAGATCCAGCAGATAGCAGTCACTATCAGAAAGCAGTACTGCATCTGGCCTTGGTCCTGGTGGTGCCGGTGATACCCCTGGCAGGACCAGTTCCTGTGTCCATATCCAGGAAACAGTAAACTGGACACCCTGTCGTATGCGGTCCACAACTATCAACATACCCCTGTGTAGGGCAGCCACATGGAGTGACTTTGTGCATACATACACACATCTGTATCACAGACAGGTCACCTCTAGACACACACTGCACCTCTACACAGCCCATCTGATGGCTCCAAACAGCCCTCACACACACACACACACACACACACACACACACACACACACACACACACATGATGTCAACCATGGCCTAGCCTGGGTCTCTGGCAAATGCACACCACACCCTGTGCATATGATGATACCTGTGGCACATCCTGTCATCCATAACATCAATGCGGGGACATGCTAATATGGATCTGATGCACAGGGTGAATATAGTACAGTGTAGCTATGTAATACTGTGTAAGGTGCTGTTGGCTTGCATTTGTTATGGAATGCGTATACAGGTGTATGTACCTTACTAGCCAGGATACGTGTGCTGTTAATACCACTGACTGAATGTAGTCTGACATACTGTATTCTGTTTGTGTTCCAGGTGTCTGTGTGTCTGCAGGCTGTGGCCCTGCAGACATTCCCAGAGGGAGTATGGCAGAGTGGAAATATACCAACTGTGTCATAGGCAAGATGCTGCTTTATATGTACATGTACCAGGTGTATGCATGCAACAGTGTGTGAGAGACACTGTTGTCAGACAGTGTGACCTTGCATACCTACCCTTTGCCACAGACAAGTAGCTTCCAGACATGTCACCTCAGTGTTTGTGTAGTACCACAGGCTCATACATACAGAACAGTTTACTGCAGTACTGTCAGCAGGTCTCTTACAAGCATAGCCATTGCATTAACTGCAACAGATTCACCTGTCAACACCTGTTAGCCCTGTCATTTCTTTCTCATACACTCAACCCTAATTCAGTTGGTGAGGGCATGCATGATACTGTGTATGACAGGTTTGTGGTATGTATTCCTGAGTTCACCAGGTAGAACAGGCAGACAAAATGGTATATCCTTTGCATACACACAGTAAGGACTGACACAGGGGATGTGCATACAGTAACCCAAACACAGTTGGTAATAGACAGATTAGTAAACCTACATATCCACGTTGATGTACTGTAGTAGTACATACACATGACATGCCCACATAGTGTATATGCATGGGACATAACACTACCTCTTACAACATGTAATGTTCTGAATGCCTTCATGGATGGTGAGATAGCCCACCTGAAATATCATCTGGAGTCATCCTACAAGCCTGGACAAGTGATAGGGTAGCAGACATTGTATCACCATGATGTTTCAGTCAGGTATGATACCTGATGCTGGCATTTGTGTCACTACACTCACTGTGGCCGGTTTGGCAACAATATCACACACATGGGCATTGTTAAGGGACACAGACCACATATAGGTGGAAAACATCTGGATATTCCAGAGACATCTGTACAGAGGACTGGCATAGCTTGCACAATTGTTTAACATGCTGCATGTGAGGCAAATGCTGTTACTATGGTATATGAAGTAATGCCATTGGGGGGTGATAAACAGGCATGGATGGTACACATCAAAATGGTATCAGCTAAGCAGGATATGATCTTGACCCAAACACACACACAAACACCCAGTTGCAAGTATTGGGATTAGAACCCTTCCTATCGAGTTATTACTGCTATAGTGTTACGTGGTTATGAAGTGGGCCACAGAGCTTAAATGATTTCACCTAGTCCCAAGGTACTTCAAAGGGGAATGACATCAACAGGCCTAGTAAAGTAGTGTGATGGGAAGTGTATAGGGTAGTACACAACTCAAAATGGTATAACCCACATAATACATGATTCTCATGCACACACAAACAGTTGCTAGCATTGTGATTAGAACCCCTACCTATCTATTTATTTTTACTATAGTGTTACGGAGTTATCCGGTGCATCCACGGAACTTATATGACTTCACGTAGTCCCAAGGTACTTCTAAGGTGAATGACATTAGCAGGCCTAATAAAGTAAGGTGATGGGAAGTATACAGGGTGTTAGACAACTCAAAATGGTATAACCCACGCAATATATGATAAAACACTTATGTGGCAATATTGAGATTAGAACCCCTGCCTATCTAGTCATTTGCACTATAGTGTTACACAGCCATTGCATGCACTACAGAGCTTACTAGGCTGACAACTGTCCAAAGGTGCTGATAAGAAATTACATCAGCAGGACTGATAAAGTAGGGCAGTGGGTGGTAAACATATCAAAATACTTCGTCCTACAAACATACACACTTACACACACACACACACACACACACACACACACACACACACACACACACACACACACACACACACACAAATATGCCGGATCTGAGAGTAGAACTCCTGCCTATCTAGTCATTTGTACTAAAGTGTTACACGGTTACTACATGCACTACAGAGCTTACTGAACTGACAACTGGCCAAAGGTGCAGATAACTACACAGCTGAGGTAAACTATTACAGGTGCCAGAAAGTCT
Source organism: Protopterus annectens (assembly GCF_019279795.1). Taxonomy (NCBI): domain Eukaryota; kingdom Metazoa; phylum Chordata; order Ceratodontiformes; family Protopteridae; genus Protopterus; species Protopterus annectens. Next base: position 277,126,687 of record NC_056744.1, read on the forward strand.
GCCTTCAGTTTTTTCCTTAGATGTTGCTAGTTCTTTCTCTGTTGCACTTCAAATAGCCTAACAGCTTTGGACTTCAACAGGTTTTTGTATCAATTATTCTGGCACACCTGAGAGCCATCAGCAGTAGTTGTTCCTCATGGAATTAGCTCTGGTACTTAGTAGTTATGACCCCCCTTGGCATGATTAAAGTGTAGTTCTCTGTGCTTTTGGCCATTAACCTAGTGCACTTGGGCATTCTGAGGCACTGCTGTAACTGCCTCATGTACAAAGACAACCCTTTCCTCCTAAACTCCTAACAGACTTGTGAGCGATATCCCTATATCACTAAAATGGAAGATATGCACTCTCCAGTAAAGACTGGACTAGCTGGTCAAGAGGAGAAGGGTCAACACCTGCATCTCACCACATGAAACACATACCCCTCCAGAACACCCACTATCACAGCTCGGACATACAAACAAAATCACACACCCACCTTCACAGAGGCACTCAATAGACATTTACACAAAAAGCAGAGACCACCAAGACAGACACCCACTCGATCAACACAGTACAAACAACAGGACACATATCTCACCTACGCGGTGTGCCCTCAACCTAAGCCCCTAAGGCTAACCACCTTGCCCAGTACAGTGATCATAGGTGACTCAATAGTGAGGCACACAGATGTCCCACTCACTAGGTTGAATATGGAGAAGGTAACAGTCACGTATTTATCAGGTGCCAGAATCCAACACATAACACATCCAGTCAGGTCACATCACAAAACTACACGTATCACTCTCTCATGGTCTATGTGGTGTGAATGACATGAGATGCACTTCCCTGAACTACATGAAAAGAGGCATGGTGGAGTTCTCAGAGTATGTGAGCCAGGCAGGTATGACAGTAGCCCTGAGCAGTATACCACTGTCATCCAGAATGATACCACAGCACAAACAACAAATGATTGACTTCAACAATTGGCTTATGTGTCTGGTGTCATTCTCAGGGGATTCAGTATCTATCTGCTTGGGATGGCATGATTGACAGACCATGGTAGCTTGGCAGAGATGGCCTGCATCTGTCACCTCTGGGTTTCCAGGTACTGGCTAAATGTATTTCCACCCCTATAGTGCCTTTTTAGGTAGTGTTCCAAATCAAATTATCACTGTAACAACTATAAATACATGCAAGCTGTGGGTCATGCTGCTCAACACTAGACATATAAATCTTGAGATGGAATCACTTAAAACACTCCTCAAAATGGCTGTAATAGAGACCTGGTTTACAGCAGTAGACAGCACCCCTGCACTACCGGGCTATAATTTATTCCACTCCTGTCAGCCTCAAACATGGATCACAGCTCCAAAGATGGTGGTGTCTCCATATTCATAAAGGATATGCACACCTCCAGACTAGTATCCCAGCATAATGGATCTGAGATACTTCAGGTACAACTGACATTAGGTGATAGTGCAATCCAGGTCATAGCCTGCTATAGGTCCCCATCCATGTCCCTAGACTCTCAATCCACATTCTTCAACACCCTGGAATCTACCAAGGTCCAACCCAACACTCTCATACTAGGGAGACTTCAACTACCCCTCCATCAACTGGAAAAGATACTCAAGCACCAATGCACTGGCCCAACGCTTCCTGGCATTCATCAGTTCCAATGCCCTGGACCAGCTTATTCTGATCCCCAGTAGATGAAGCAACATCCTTGACCTGTGTTGATTACTAACATATGGGACTGTTGCTTGACAATAGTAGTCAATCCCTACCTGGTCAGATCCAACCTAAAGTAATCACCATGGAAATCCATCACACACACACACACACACACACACACACACACACACACACACACACACACACACACACACACACACACACACAAAGGTAACCACCTTGAAAAAATTATCCAAAGCTGATTTTGGACTCCTAAAAAAAGGTGGCTAACTTCACAGCACCCATGACAATGGAAAATACCTACATGACTGCTGAATCATACACAAATGCACTGCACAAACATGAGCATAAATGCATGGAACTAGCCATACCCAGCAGAACCATGACACTCTCCTCCAAACACTGGATGCCAGCCTGGTGGTCTCCTGTAATTAATAACTTGTACAACAGAAGGAAGAAACTGTTGCAGAAAAAAGTGGAATCCCAAGAATGGGAAAATTCCCTTATTAAGCTCAACAACAACTTGAGATTCCGCATGATATCATCTAAAGCCAGCTATGATGGCAGAATTGCAGTAGACACTGACAACAATCACAAAGCCTTTGATAGTCACATCAAGAACCTCCATGGCAATACGCAGAAGTGATCTGAGTTACTGCACAATGCTACCTCCTATACTGAGCCAATAGATATTGGCAACATTCTTGCTAACACATTCAGTGCCATCTTTACCCCTCTCTGCTTCACAAGGGAACAATCCAAATGTCAGAAGAATGCCAGGCACCCAGGATTACTGCAGCTCAGTTTAAACTTGCATTGTCCATGGGCAAGAATACAGCTTCCATGGCACCCAAAAATATCCCTGGCCGTGTTCTACATGAATTATAAAGATACCTGGCACCACATCTGTGTGCCCTGTTCAGTCACAACCTCACCTCAGGCTTTGTTCTTCCCAAATGAAACACTGTTACAGTCATCCCTCTCCATAAAGGGGTAGCGGCTACAGACCCTGGGAATTATCAGCCCATTAGCCTGATGAGTGTGATATGTGCAGCTATGGAGTGCATCATCAGCGACCTGATCGACAAAGATATAGGTAATCTCTAACTCTGGAACATACACAGTTTGGCTTTGTGAAAGGGAGATCATGCCTGCTCAACCTGATTGACTTATTTGAGTCATTCACCAGGTCTGTGTATGATGGTAAGGCACTACATACAGCCTACATCACTCTGGCCAATGCTTTTGATACCATTCCTGAGTCAGGAATTATTGATGAATCCACCAAACAAGGCATCAGCCCCTATATTACTAGGTGAGTTGCAAATTGGCTCACAGATAAAACACACAGTGTGATAGTATTGAGCTCCAAGTCAAACTGCCAACCAGTCATGGTGGAGTCCCACAGGGATCACTCCTGAGTACTCTCCTGTTCAGCATCTACTTCTCAGGAGTCCAGGCCAACACAAAGGAATACTGGCTGACCAAGTTTACAGACAACTGCAAGCTAGGAGCCATCACTAACTCCACAAGTGATGCAGACACCCTACAGATAGGCCTCACTGAGACCACTGACTGGTGTGGAAACCATGGCCTGAAGCTGAGCACCACAAAATGCATCATCATCCCCTTTGGTACAAACTCAGTTACCACTAAGTACCACATCAGTGGGAGCCCACTGAACATTATAGGCATTATAAAGATCTGGGGACACAGGTTGACAGCAACCTCTTCTTCAACCACCACATTGTCACTGTGGTCAGGAAGTCCTTCTATGTGGCACATCTCATTACCAAGGGTTGTGCATCCAGGAAGAAAGAGGTCATTGCCTCTGTGTACTCTTCCATCATTAGACCAATCATTAGTGTATAATGGCTCATTTGGCATGTACCTCACTAGGCACCTGCCACAGCTGGAGAGGCCACAGAAGTACCTCACAAAGAGGATCATAGGCATTAAACACATGACAGACTCAAAAGAATCTGGCTATTCTCTGTCTCATTTCACCTACTTAGAAGCAGTCTTTGCTTGACTTATAAAGCCATGTCTGACCCAGCTCTTTTAGAAATGCTACATCTAAAGACATCCCAGTCCCACCGCACCACACATTGCGGAGACCTTGACATCATTACCACAATCAACACAACATGCTGGAAGGACAGGTTCCTCACTAAGAGACTGCATATGACCTGGAATAGACTTTCCATACATGTCAAGCAAAGCACCTAGCTGACCCTGTTCCAGAAATCTTGAGTGGATGGGTAAAAGAAAATTCACCCCAGGGATCACTTTAGTGGCTCTACTTGATAGAGGCACTTGGAACTAACGTTGTGTGGCACAATGTCAGGACACTTCTATGGGATAAGCTTGTAAAGGCTTCAAGGCCATTAGCCTAGTATGCACCTATTAATATATATAAGTGGAATGATATCAGCATGTCTGAGAAAGTAGGCCAGTCTTGGGAAACTTATCAAATACTTCTTCCTACAAACATACACACTTATACACCCACACACACATTTGCCAGATCGGAGAGTAGAATCCCTGCCTATCTAGTTATTTGTACTATATTGTTACACAGTTATCACACACACTACAGAGCTTACTGGGCTGAAAACTGGACAAAGGTGCTGATAAGGGGAATAACATCAGCAGGACTGATAAAGTTGGGCAGTGGGTGGAAAACCTATCAAAATACTTATTCCTACAAACATACACACACATACATATACACCCACACACACACATTTGCCAGATTTGAGAGTATAACTATACTGTTACACAGTTATCACATATGCTACTGGGGAGCAACTGGCCAAAGGTGTTGATCTGAACAATGCCATCAACAGGATTGATAAAGTATGGCAGTGGGTGGACGACTTATCAAAATACTTTTTCTTACAAACATACAAACGCACTCATTTACCAGATTGAAGATTAGAACTCCTGTCTAGCTATTGAGTTGTACTACAGTGATACGAACTTATCACATGCACTATAGAGCTTACTAGGCTGACAACTGGCCAACGGTGCCAATAAGGGGAATGATATCAACAGGACCGATAAAATGGGGCACTGGGAAGTGTTGTGGGTGGGAATGGCCTAAAACTGTTTCACCCACAAACAAACAAACACACACTCCCTCCTTCCCACATACACAACTGTCACACATACACACAGTTGCCAGTACTAAGATTAGAACCCCTACCTATCTAGTTATTTGTACTACTATAGTGTTACACAGTTATTGCATGCGCTACAGAGCTTATAGGGTTGATTGCTGTGCAATGGCACTTCTAATGTGAATGACAGCAGCAGATCTTGTGAAATAGGGCAATGTGAAGTGTACTGAGTGGGAAAAGTCTCCTAATACTTAGACCTATGGACACACACACACACACACACACACACACACACACACACACACACACACACACACACACACACACACACACACACGCACACACACACCCACAAGCAGGTGATGTGATATTATAAACCCAACCTTAGTACTGTTACACAGTGGGGCTCACCTTTTATGCTGGCACATGCAACTGTTTAGAACTGTTACACCAATGACAACAGCAGGACATCACTGTATGCCATTTAGGGTATCTGTGTGTGACTCACTCTGTCTGTGTCCTCTTGTGTGTGTGTGTGTGTGTGTCTCTCTCTCTCTAGCGCTATCTGCCACTCACTTCCCCACATCTATGTGTGCATATGCTTGACATATGTTATCTGTTGCCCATATATATGTGTGTGTATCTCACCCAACAGATGTAGATATATCACACATGGGCCACCTACAGCTAGATGAGGGTAATCCTGTCTGATATGTGTGTGTGTGTGGGGGGGGGCAGCTGAGGTGTACATAGTTGTCTGTATGCACAGACATATATAAACAATACAGTCATATATTCCAGTTTGAGTTCTAACATGTCCTGTGATTCTCTAAGTGCAGGCGCATGTCCAGTGTGACCTTCTATAGTTAGAGTGGGAGTCCATTCCAGAAATAGGTGTACTCAGTCCAGGGTTTTGTGTGCTACAGCCATACATCTCAGGATTACACAGGACTTTCCTCAGGGTACTTGTTTTATTTAGCAGACATTTTATGACATATCTGTAGTCTGACACTGCAATGTATTGTGTCATTACCTAATGTCAGACATCCTCAGATCACCACAGTGCTTTACCAGAATAATACTAGTTGTATGATGCATAGACCAATATTATGAGGGCAGCTATGTATATTCTTGCCCAACAAGGCCATTTGTGAGGTGTGGCTACAGCCAGTTTAGTAATGACACTGCTGTGTAACCAGTCCAGCAACCTGGTGATATACTGGCTGGGAACTCCTGCTTCTGTGGTATCTTTCTAACCTGAGATATCATATCCTTGTGTGGGCATACCTCTCACCTGTACATTTTGCCAGGTTGTCCAGGTGTTTGGCTAGAGGTTTCATCCTTTCTACATACATTTCTGTTTTTATGGCAAGTTAGTTGAAGAGTGATGTTACAAAATAATGACAGAAATTATTGTTTCAGACTACATAACCTTCAGACAATTCTTGCTACTGCAAACCCCTCACCCTACCAATTTTCTCAGTATGTAAGGGTGATATTTACAACACATGCCTATCATTGTACCTTTGTTCATAGGTTCATAGGTTCATACTAGGCTATCTGCCCTAGAGCACTTATAAGCTTTCACCACCCATTTTAAATGAATTTTGCTATGCCCTTTTTCGAGGTTAGTATACTGTGCCTCTGTCTAACAGTGACACAAAAGTGATACCCAGGGTAAACCTACGATCTCCCATCCACTCATCAAGATTCATCTTGAAGAGAGTCAATGAGGACTCTGCCTAACCTGGACTGGGATTTTATTCCAGAGTGAAGGGAGCCTCTGGGTTATGAATCTGTCCCTCCAGCATGTCCTATTTATTTCAGTGCTGAGGTTCAAGTCTCTTAAGTGCATAGCTCAATGGGATTTGGATTTTCTGAGGTGCAGCATGTCCATTAATTCTGGGTTGGACATGGCTTTATACATCTGGCACAGATCGCCTTTGAGCAGGCGGTATGCCACTGAGTAGAGCTGGAGTTTCTTTAACCGGGCAGCATATGGCATCTGTTTGAGCCCTTTGATCCTCTTGGTGAGGGTACTTTTGGGGTCTTTCCATTTTGCTGCAGGTGTCTGGTAAGGCACATCCCAAAGGGGCATTGTACTCAATTATGGGCCTGATGAGGGATGAATAAAGAGGCACGATGACCTCCCCTGATCTAGATGTGAATCCCTTCATGATTAAGTGGGCTATATAAAATGTTTTTCTAACCACTTTGGTCACGTGGTTTTCAAATGAGAGATTGCTATCAACTTGGTTCCCCAGGTCCCTAATTACTTCTTCCGTTAATGGATTACCACCTATGTGGTAATTTGTGGGCACTGTTTTGCCAAAGGGGATGGCTATACACTTTTTGGCGTTTAGCTTGAGGCCATGGCTCTGGCACCAGTTGTCTGTTTCTATGAGGCCCTTTTGTAGGATGCTTGTGTTGGCTGGAGAGTCGATTATTGCGCCTAGTTTGCAGTCATCTGCGAACTTCGTCAGCCACAGTCCTTCCGTGTTGGCCTGTACCTCCGAAATATATACCGAACAAGAGAGGTCCCAGGACTGAGCCTTGTGGGATGTCACTTGTAACTGGTTTGGAGTCTGACATGGCTCCAGCAATTCTAACCATGTGGGTTCTGTCCTTGAGCCAGTTTGCAACCCATCTAGTGACATAGGGGTTTATATTTAAGCTGTTCTCCTTTTATTTCTGCCTTTGTCCAGACATCTTGCTGTCAGAGGTTGGAAGCTATGGGTCTGGGTATAGAGTGCATTCAACTGTGCAGGTATGTCAGTATGTAAAAGCAAACATAAGAAAAAAGGATTATTGAGAATAACCACTGGCAATGGTACAAAAACGCACTTATATTCACAAAAGCCTTGGCACCTCAGCTACACATCCTTTAAGATGTCACTAATATGTGTAGTATATTCCACATAGCACTGTGACTTCCAGGCATGTCAGTGGTAGAGCAGTGGGTGTCACTGACATGCATAACAGTTGGCACTGCAGTTATCTGCACATGGCCCTCTCAAAGACAGCACTGTACCTAGGGCACTACAAAATGACTGCCAGGAGAATGTGCTGGCTAGATCCAGACAGTATTAATCACACATACACTTAGCTCATTCACCCCTGCATATTGTGTAGAGGCAACACGTTTTCATGTGTATTAATACAGGCCTGTGAATGTGCCATGCTGCTATTCCCTGCAAACACACATGTTCCTGCATTTGTGTGGGTATGTGGGGGAGGGGGCACACCTGTCAACTATACACATTTGCACAGACTGTGCTGATATTTGCTTTACATTTAGGTTCAATTCACCATACTATTGTGCCATGTCTTGGGGACTACAGGCATATCAGTAAAGAGCACAGGTCAGATTGTACTAGCATACATTTGAATTTCAGACTTCTTACCCTTCATAGCCTTACTGCAACTGTGGGTCCTGCTGTGCTATCACTGTGTGAGCCTATAGAGGGATAATTCAACATTGCTACCATTTGAGTGCCTTTACCAGACATTTCTCTGTGGTTTTCTACTGCTGACTTACTGCATAAGTGTGAGGGGTGGTTATGGGACCCCCACACTGACATCTATGCCTGTGACCTATGACCCCCCCAGTTAGTTGTCCCCACACATATACTGCAGTGTGATTTGCCACTTTGGGTAGTACTGCATAGTGTGTGGAGGCCAGTTTTGGCCAGACATTTCCTGGTGTCCCACATAGCTGTCAGTTGTGTGCTGATATCCCTTTCCCTTGTATGCATGCAGCATTGCCATAGATATGCTAGCAAAACATACTAATCCATTCATTTATTGTTAAGAAGACTGACTTACCTTGTGCTTGTGGCAGTTGTGTGGAGAGTGCTTGAGGGCTGCCTATGTTGGATGCACACAGTACACTGCCTATAATGGTAAGTTACAGGTAATTTGATGTGTGTGTCATCCATTTTACTGTGTGTGTGTGCATCAGAGAGAGGTGTCAGTAACTGGGGGCCCTACAGTGTCAGTGTGTGTGCTATGCATTGCCTCTTTGGGAAGGCCTGAGCATACTTGGCATGCCTCTATCTGCCTACAGGAGCAGGCACAGGGGCCTCCTACTGTGAGTCCTCTGTGCCTGTGGGGACTTTGGCAATGGTGCTGGGCTGTGACCTTTCCCCATGTTGTTCCTGCTGCAGCTGTTTCTGCAGGATCATATTGAGTAGCATGGCATATACAATGAACATGTGTGCACATGTGGCTGGAGAGTACTGCAAGGCTCCACCAGATAGGTCAAGGCAGCAGAACCGTGACGTGAGCAACCCAAACACATGCTCTATAATGATCTTGGTTTGTGAGTGTGCCTCATTATGGTGTTCTTGCGTGGGTGTGGGTGCATTTTTGATGGGTGTCATCATCCATGGCTCCAGTGCATATCCAGCATCCCCCACCAGATGGCCATACAGCATGCCCCCACTGGCAAATGCTTGGTACAGCTGTGACAAATGCCAGATGTGGGAGTGGTGATAGCTTCCAAGGCTGTCAGCACACACATTCATGATAATGCCTTGGGCATTTGCACATGACCTGGCAGTTGATGAAGAGGAAGCCCTTGCAGTTTATGTAGACCCTACCCTATTCACTGGGTGGTGTTTTGATGTGGATGTGGATGTAGTCTATCACACCCAGTACCTCCAGGTATTCTGCTACATGGTGGAAGAGACGCATATTGCTGGTCCTCTCCTCATGGGTGTTGGGGAGTTAAATGTGCTCACTAGCATTTGGTAGAATGGCATCCAGGAATTGTACCCTGGATACAGATGCCTGTGAGATCCCATGATGTCCCCAGTAGGTCTTTGGAAAGTACCTGTAGCTAGAATTGTGAGGTTATACATACCTTGGTATCCACTGGGATGGGCTCCCCTCTGTTGGTTCTAGGTCGGATTTGAGGCTGACACAGCTCAATGATTTGCTGAAGTATGTCTCTGTCCACCCTGTAGCACTCTACTATCTCCAGATCATACAGCCCCTGGGAAGTTACCCTGGGTCTGAACACTCTTCTCCTCCTCCTTGGTCTGTGGCAGTTGTCAGCATTATCCTCCTCTCCACCCTCAGCATCTAGCACACACTGATAGATCAAAGCAATGGCAGCCCCTAACATTTTCCAGTTAAAATTCATCCGCATGTGTACACCAATGGTGTAGAGTTTGTGGGAAAAAACAGACTGTAAGGTGTTTCCATACTTTATACTGTTGTGCTGCAGATGCTGCCTGTATGATTGGCTGACTATGATACATTCCACCTGTCAGCTATATTATTTGTACTTGATTGCTTTAATTCTGCTATTTTCCTTTTTTTTTCTTTTTTTCTCTTACCATTTCCTACCCTTTTAAGGCCCGAGGTGTTCCGGGAAAACCCAGTGCCCAAATGTAAACAGTCCTGCTATTTCCATTTTTGTTTTGTTTGTTTTAGACACAGTGCGCACCACAAAAACCCATTTAGCTAATATAAACAGGAAGAAATGGCCCTCCCCTGGGCGTGAACATACTCCTCATTTCATGGAATAAGTCAATACAGCCTCAGACACACCCTCTTTCTTAGCTGTGCTTAGCTAAGCTTATCTCTGCATCATAGGGCTCCAATGTGCTTACAAGATGCCTGGCACACCCTCTTTTCATGTATGTTGCTCCTCCTAGTTACACAATCATGCTATAGCACCTACACGGTTAGGTGCAGTTTGTACTAGAAGATATTTGTGATTCAGTATGTATGTGTGTGTGTGTGTGTGTGTGTGTGTGTGTGTGTGTGTGTGTGTGTGTGTGTGTGTGTGTATATATATATATATATATATATATATATATGGATTCACTTTATAATCTCGAAATACTAAAATACAAATTTTAGTATCTTGAGACTATAAAGCCGAAAGCCCAAAAAAAACGACACCCACAACAGTGAAATTTAAAATTGCGATCATTCAAATACAGACACCACCACACAAATAAGCACACATACATCTACCTAATGGCACTACAACACACAAAACAACACAAAAAAACACAACATAACAAAAAAACATAGCTACCCTACCTACACCCCCGCTACTTATATATACGGAGGTCGCACTAAACACACAAACACATAAAACCCATCACTACACACACTTACACACACTAAAATCCCTACTCAATACCCTTACAAGAACATCACTTACCTGAGTCCCCAGCTAAATGCACAAATAGCACCACACGTGGCAAACATGACAAAACAAAGGCGGATTCGACATTTCTGCATTTGACATTATGCAATTTTGCATAACTTTGACTTTATAGTCTTGAAATACTAAAATTCGATATTTTATTATTTTGAGATTATAAAGTGAAACTATATATATATATATATATATATATATATATATATATATATATATATATATATGTATACGGTTTCGCTTCAAAATGTCAAAAACTCATAACATCCAATTTTACAACATCAAAAATGTATAAAATTGAGCAGTGTATCATCAAACATGTAAATGTTATAGTTTATTCTGTTAATCTGTATATAGTGTTTATTATACCCACTCTGTCGTGTTTTAGGCCATACAGGTAGCGATTTAGACATTCATAGGATTCATGGCTTGTGCCAGAGTGCAGGCATAGCGTAGGTGGAATAATGCCAAATATGGCCGCCGAGCTATTCAGGTGCGATCCAATACCACGTGCACTACCGGCGACGCCAGAACTGGCGCCAGCCCTCAGCATAGGTATGCTAATCACCCCATGCGCAGTGTCGCACCATGCAAATGAAGGCAGATGGTGATTCATGCAGTGGTACAGGTGTAGCGTAAGCCTACAGAAATGTAAACTAAAAAAACATGGTTTACATTTTCCCAAACAGAACATCGGAGCTCTGGAAGTGGACCAGACTCATGTATTACAAAGTTAACATATGCCAATGGCTAAATACACAGCCAATGGCATAAGAAAAGATGCACAACACCTAAAAAACAGCATTTAATGTCATGTCCACAGTAACGCACAGTACAACTGCAGGGCATGTGTGCGCAAACTGGAACATAAAGAAAATATATAAAAATGTCATAAAATCGCAATGTTATACAAATCAGGTTTACACCATAATACACAATGGTGGGCATGGAACACCACAACCAAGGTGCAAGGGTTGCTAAGGGCCTGCGACAGTGTTTGGCGTGGTAACTATGAATTAGTAGTCAATGCCATGCAAATGAGGCAGATAATACTGAATCGCAAATGTCTCTCCGGATGAAGGTTGAACCATATGGCGCAGCGCTATAACACCGAGGAGTGGCTCAGAGGAGATACATGACATCAGCAGAGGGGTGTGCCACCATAGCAGCAAGCACATTGGAGCAATGCAAATCTGGCCTGGCCATTGCTAAGCAAAGCTGCAGGACAGGGGTGGGGAGGAAGGTATAGAATTGTTTAGTTGAGAGCACACATGGTGCCCAAAAGCACATGTGTACGGGGATGAAAACGTGCCGGAAACCCAGTAAGCGGATGCACGCGGTGCGAACAATAGCACAAACAAGAAGGTCAGGGGAAGAAAAGAAGGAAATGCTGAAGTAGGGTAATTGGCATACTAATGAGCAATCAACACCAATCAACTCACGGCGGCCAATCGACGGCAGCTGTCAAGTCTGCTCGCAGAAACCTGCAAAACAGGATAGGGGAGGCATTGGAATGCAAAGAAAGGAGGGGAGGCATTGGATTGCAAAGATAGGAGATCTGTCATAGCAGAGCAAAGCAAACTGACAGTAGTCCGGCAATAGCACACATTATGCAAGATACACCAGGTCTAGGAAAGTACAAATGAAAGCAGGCTGCTGGATGCATGCCAGAAAATGGTAGGTGGAACGTGCAGAAATGTAAAGGGAAGGTCAAGAGGTAATCCAGCAGCCAAATGTAATTCAACACCAAAGGCACCACAATAGTAGTTCCAGTAGTAAAACACATAACATACCCTGTAGCTACGATTGTACATACACACCCTATAACATCATCGGTGTTCACAGCACAATAGTATAAAGTGTGAAAGCACCCAACACACACCTGTGAATTCCCAAACACTGCACCATAGGTGTAAATACATGGAACTTTAAAATGTACATGTTGGGAGCTGCCATAGCTGTGATTCATCAGCATGTGTTAGAGACTGAAGGTGTTGTGGAGGATGATGCCGACAACCACCGCAGGCCCCAGAGGAGGAGAAGCGTGTTCAGACCAATGGTAACCTACCAGGGGCTACATGATATGGAGATAGTAGAGTGTTACAGGGTGGACAGGGACATCTTACAGCAAATAGTGGAGCTGTGCCGGCCACGCCTGAGAACCAGAAATAACAGAGGGGAACCCATCCCAGTGGACACGAAGGTATGTGTAAGCATGCGAATACTAGCCACAGGTACCTTTCAAAGGCCAACTGGAGATATAATGGGATCTCACAGGCATCAGCATCCAGGGTACTACACCAGTTCCTGGATGCCATGTTACCATTATGCCAATGAGCATATATACTTCCCCCTAACTCAGGAGGCCAGTAATATGCATCACTTCCACTGTGGCACACTACCCGGAGGTACTGGGTGTGATAGACTGCACGCACATACAAATCAAGTCACCACCCGTGAGCATGGTAGGCGCTACATAAACTGCAAGGGATTCCACTCCATCAACTGCCAGGTCGTGTGCAATGCCCAGGGCATTATCATGGATGTGTGTGCTGGCAGCCCTGGAAGCTACCATGACTCCCATATCTGGCATGCCTAACAGCTGTATCAGGTATTTGTCAGGGGGGACATCCCACATGGCCACCTTGTGGGGGATGCTGGCTGTGCACTGGAGCCATGGATGATGACCCCCATCAGAAATGCACACACACCCATGCAAGAATGCCATAATGATTCACATGCACAAACCAGAATCATCATAGAGCATGTGTTCGGGATGCTGAAACCACGGTTCCGGTGCTTGGACACATCTGGTGGAACCTTGCAGTACTCTCCAGGCATGTGTGCCCACATCGTCATAGTATGTGCCATGCTACATAATATGATCCTGCGGAAACAGCTGCAGCAGGGACAAAATGGTGAAGGCTCTCATAGCCCACCACAATTGCCAAGGCCATCACAGGCACAGAGAGATTCAGACCATGAACAAACTGTGCCAGCCCCAGTAGGCAGACGGAGGCGTGCCCAATATGCCTACACCTTGGCAAAGAGGGAATGTATAGCACATACTTTGACAGTGTAGGCCCCTACGGTTGACACACCTCCACCTGCACACACACAGTAAAATGGATGGCACACAAGCACGACCACCTGTAAATTGTAATGTATAGGTGGCCCACTATGTGAATCCTACATAGGCAGCCCTCAAACATTGTACACACAACAGCTATTGGAACAAGTAATGTCAACACCTGAAAAGTACATGCGCCTATCAGCATATGGTGGCGCTGTGTGTATAGGTTCCCAGGTACATCGGTAGGTACACGGCCGATTGTCAGAGGCCATACACAAAATGGGGCAAACAGTGTCCGCTGTCGCCACAACATCGAGTAACCAACTATCTCGTAGAGGAGCAGAGGCAATCATGGGAGCACATGTGTGTAAGCACTGTTATGCACACACTCAGCACAGAGTGCCTGCTGCGTTAATGAGGGGCTCCACATAATATAATCATGGATGTTGTGTCAAGGCATGGGGTGTACCCATGACAGGTACTCGCTCACCCCAGCATGCTCCACCCACGGTTGTTTGAAGGTGTAGCACAGTATCATGTGTGGCTCACTGAGGTATACATACCCAATGCTGGAGCACATGCAGTAAACATCACATGGACATACCATTAACTGGACTCATCAATATGTAAACTAACTGAGTTACCCATGTGAGTGCAGTATGGAGTAACAGCCGTAGTGTACTCCACGTACAAAACGACATAACGTGTACAAATCCCAGATGGCCATATGTTAAATGCAGTGACCGTCGCAGCATGTTCCCGGTCCCACGCCCTGCAAGGGATGTAACGTAATCGAAGGCACGAAGTAATGCATGTCGGATGCAGGTCAGCAGATCATGTTTTGCACATGTTACCGGGAATATGCATTGCCCAATGCTGGTAATACGTTTAAATATGACTATATGGATGTCGTGAAACAGGATAAGCTACCCGAATATCGCGCAGATCACAGTCAATGATGTCCAGAACAGGTGAAACCAGCATTACTCACCCCTGTACTAATAGTGCCTGCTCTGAAGGGTAAAACGACCACTGCCAGGTGTAGAACATGCAATCATGTATCAAATCACCTAACACTATTGCTAGGCAAGATGTACCTATGGTAGGGTTGCCACCTCTTCAAATGACTAATGTGGGACATATGTCAGATGTCTGCAGGCCGACACATACACCCGGCCAGTACGAAAAGCAGAACTGCACTGTTTTTCCTAGATAAAAGCTCATTCTTGTAATGTTGACTTACTTATTCTGTTTGTTGGTTCAGATACAGAATAACTGTTTTATGCGATTATTACATCAACTATAGGAAATAAGTATATTCTAAAATCGCAGGACATTTGCCATGTTTACAATATTTTGCAGGACACAACTGCCCAAAGAGGGACTGTCCCTCGCAGAGAGGGACAGCTGGCAACACTAACCTACGGCAAGTGTGTAATATGACAGGTACAGACACAAACATGCGGAGTCCAGGAAACAGTATACACTAACAAGTACACAATGAAAGGTGTAGTCTTGCCTGTCACTTTCCTGTCAGATATATATATATATATATATATATATATATATATATATATATATATATATATATATATATATATATATAGCTATATATATATATGTATGTATATATAGATATAGATATATATATATATATATATATATATATATATATATATATATATATAGATATAGATATATATACAGATATATATATATATATATATATATATATATATATATATATACACACACATATACATAAATATATATATATATATATATATACATACACATATATACATATATAATACAGATAGAAAAGGTATAGAGTGATATATGTTGATATATACGGATTCAGCGATATCTGCAAATATATATAGATAGATCAACAACATTCATAACACCTTGGAGGTACAAATAATTAGGATACCGCCAACTATAGAATGTGTAACATACCGGTTATTACTGCGTAACTCACGAGGGCTGAAAGGCCAAAAGAACACACAATACTAGAACAGTACAACCATGCGAGTAATAGTATGATGATATGGAGCGGATAATTAGTTGACGCTGCCGGTATTTGCTTGATTCCATGTAATTACTGTGTTCAACTATTGTTTGTGAGTGCCGTAGGTCTGTTAATATGTGTGTGTTGAGGTGCTAAAAAGGCCCCATGTGACTGTAATGTGTGTGTGTGTCCGCATCATGTGCCTCATTAGTGCCATCTCAGAATTGGTAAATCATTATTGTGGGTATAGCTAGTGCATTGGGCATATGGTTACTCACTCTGTCCCACATTAGGAGGGACAGCCCTCCCTGGGCCAGGTGTGTCCTGACATAAAAACATTGCCAAAGGACAAATGTCCGAGATCGTGGGATTTATTAATATGTCCCATATATAATGTAATAGTAGCATTAAATCAATTATGCCTGTATGTAAGAAACGTGGATGTTACATGCAATATGATGAAGTATTGCCAAAGTCCCACAACAATAGGTATGTATTGAGTGATAAAAGTATGTGTTATCCTGGTGTACTGACCATGTATTATGTATTGGTCTGGTAACACCGCTGTGTGTCCCAGAAGTGTCCAACAATGGCCATATGAAAAGGTGGCAACCCATGGCAAAGAGGTTCTGTTACCAACACAACCGCATGATGACTGCAAATATCTGGGACAGAAATACACAGGATAGCTGTCAGTGTAGACACATATCCCTTTACATATCACTGCAATTCGGAGGTATGGAAGTATCAACCTCACCTGCATACTATATAGAAACCAATTAATAGCATTGATGTACGAATCCGTAACATAAGT
>NC_056744.1:277144058-277196558 GCF_019279795.1 Protopterus annectens
GCTGTTGGATTCCTTTAAACAACGGATGCAAGTATGCATCCGCTGTTGATAGTGTTTCCCATGCGAGATGTTGCGGTTATGCAGCTGTCATTGACTGCCTGTATGTTTGTGCTGCTATTACGGCTTGTATCCCTTTGATATGTGTGATGGGGAATATCGGAGGTTGTAGGTGACGGATACGGGTTGTGGGCCTTGCATCTCTACATACACGGTATGCTTGTCTGTGTGCTCCATCCCTGCCTGGGGAGTTGACAGTTCATTGTCTGTTGTTCTGGGAGTGTAGGTTGTGTTGTTGTCATGTGGTGTTGGTATCGCCTGCGTGTGTGCTTCCTGCATGTATTCCTCCGTCACATCGGTGGTATATCTGCGGTTGTTTGTATGTGACGACTATCCCTTGTCATTCTGTCCCAGATATTTACAGTCATTGTGGTCCTGTACTTGGGATGGCCTGTTTGCCAGTGGTTGCCACCTATTCAGGTGGAGATTGCTTGTTTGACACTGGTAGAACACACAGCATTGTTTACGGGCCGATACGTGGCCACGGTCAGTACCGGGGTAGCACATGCGTATTTCCACGGTACATACCTATTGCTGTGTGACTTTGCCGATGTATCGTTTTGCAATTAGCATATCGGTGTCATACATACGGTCATGATTAGTACATACGTCCTTTCCATTTCATGTGGGGTATATTCCTGTGGTACATTCTGGGACATTTTCACTTTGCATCGTTATACGTTGCCACACGCCTAGCCAGGGTGGGGCTCTCAGTACTACTTTGGGACTACTGGTGTACATATGCCTGTGGCTAGTGTACTGTATGCCTACACATGTTATTCCACTCCTCCTCTAACATGGCACCAACATACACATTTTACAGAGGCACACACATTACACTCGCACAGCGAAACACACGGCACCCTCACCGCACACATACAAATACTGCGGCAGTCACAGGGACGGTTGCACACAGTACCTGCGTGGGCCACATCACCGGCGGCAGTGTCTACCTCCCCCCTCATATCATCATAGTATTCCCCGCGCATGTACTGTTACTGTACTGTGGCCTGGCGATCATTCCGACTCGTGGGTATGCATTTCGGTATGTTGACCTTTCCATGGGTGGCGGTTTCCTCTTCTGTTAAACCTCCCGGATGCTCAGGTTGCCTTTCACTATGTATACTATGTACAGATATCGCGTGTTACTTCTCTGTCACCTTACATCCCTCTGATTCCCTGTCTTACCTGTTGTACTTATATGTATATGTGTACATATATTTCTATATATGTAATTATATCTATCTACATATCTATATATGCACATATCTACATGTCTATATGTATACACCTTGCGGCGAACATGGCAGCATACAGAAATGCCGTCTGCTGTAGGACCCGCGTACGGTTCAGGTGTTGGCGTTCCATGCTCCGCTGGCTGTTGGGTGTACAGTGTTTGGGTGCTGCCTATGTTGGAGTCACACATGGGGCCACCCATATGGTACACTTTATGGGTGGCCATGTTTGTGTGCCATTCATTTCACTGTGTGTGCAGGTAGGGAGGTGTCAGTCCATGGGGCCTACGCTGTCAGAGTATGTGCTATATGTTCCCTCTTTGCCAGGGCATAGGCATATTGGGTACGCCTCCATCTGCTTACTGGGGCTGGCACAGTGTGTTCATGGTCCTGAACCCTCTGTGCCTGGACTGGCCTTGGCAGTTGTGGTGGGCTTTGTGGCCCTTCACCATTATGTCCCTGCAGCAGCTGCTTCCGCAGGATCATATTATGTAGCATGGCACATACTATGAATATGTGGGCACATGTGCCTGGAGAGTACTGCAGGGCTCCACCAGATGTATCCAAGCACCGGAACCGTGATTTCAGCATCCCAAACACACGCTCTATGATTATTCTGGTTTGTGCATGTGCCTCATTATGGCGTTCTTGCATGTGTGTGTGTGCATTTCTGATGGGAGTCATCATCCACGGCTCCAGTGCATAGCCAGCATCCCCCACAAGGTGGTCTTGTGGGATGTCCCCCCTGGCGAATACCTGGTACAGCTGTGAGGCATGCCAGATATGGGAGTCGTGGTAGCTTCCAGGGCTGCCAGCACACACATCCATGATAATGCCCTGCGCATTGCACACGACCTGGCAATTGATGGAGGGGAATCCCTTGCGGTTTATGTAGCATCTACCCTGCTCCCCAGCTGGTGACTTGATTTGTATGTGCGTACAGTCTATCGCACCCAGTAGCTCCGGGTATTGTGCCACACGGTGGAAGTGGCACATATTGCTAGCCAACTCCTCCTGAGATCTGGGGAAGTATATATGCTCATTGGCATGTGGTAACATGGCATCCAGAAACTGGTGTAGTACCCTGGATGCTGATGCCTGTGAGATGCCCATTATATCCCCAGTTGGCCTTTGAAAGGTACCTGTGGCCAGTATTCGCAAGCTTACACATACCTTTGTGTCCACTGGGATGGGCTCCCCTCTGTTGTTTCTTGTTCTCAGGCGTGGCCGGCACAGCTCCACTATTTGCTGTAACATGTCCCTATCCACCCTGTAACGCTCTACTATCTCCAGGTCTTGTGGCCCCTGGTAGGTTACCCTTGGTCTGAACACTCTCCTTCTCCTCTGAGGCCTACGGTAGTTGTCGGCACCCTCCTCCGCAACTCCATCTGTCTCTAACACATGCTGATGGATCACGGCCATGGCAGCACCCAACATGTACATTTTAAAAGTTCCCCGTGTATTTACATCTATGGTGCGGCGTTTGGGAATACACGGCTGTGTGTTGTGTGCATTCACACTTTATACTGTTGTGCTGTACACCCGGTGATGTCATAGGGTGTGTCTGTGTGGCCGTATCTGGGGATTATCTTCCGTGTTTTACCGTTAGCACTGCAACGCTGTTGCCTTTGGTGTTGCATTACTCTTGCCTGCAATGGATTAGCTTTCGACCTTACCTTACTGTTTCTGCACGTTGCACCTACTATTTCCTGGCATGCATCCTGCAGAGCCCTGTCATGTGTAGTTTCTGGGACATGGCATATCGTGCGTTTGTGTGCCGCGTTATGCTGCCTGTCTACTTGGCTCTGGTGTGTGAGGTCTTGACTCTTTGCAATCGGCTACCTCTCCTACTTTCTTTGCATTCATATGCCCCCCCTATCCCGTTTTGCAGGTTTCTGCATGCAGAGTTGTCAGCTGCCGCCGATTGGCCTTCGTGGGTTGATTACTGTTGATTGCTCATTACTACTCCAATTACACTGCTTCCGCATTTCCTCATATTCTCAACATCACCTTCCTGTATCCGATGTTATTTGGGCGGCGTCACATGACTGGGTTAAGGGAACGTAGTCATTCTCATGCACATGCACCTCTGTGCGCATTGTGTGCTCTCAGCTCAACTATTGCCGGTCCTGCAGCTGTGATGTGCAATGTACAGCCCAGGTTTGCTGAGCTCCAATGTGCTTCCTCCTACAGTGGCATACCTCTCTGCAGGTGACATGTATTCCCTCTGAGCCACTCCTCGGTGTATTACCGCTCGCCATTTGGTACAGCCTTATGCGGCGGGGTTTTGCGATTCAGTATTATCTGCCTCATTTGCATGGCATTGACTACTAATTCATAGTTACCACGCTGAACACTGCCGCGACTCCTTGGCAACCCTTGCACCGTGGATGTGGCTTTCCATGCATACCATGGTGTATTGTGGCTGTGAAGCTGATGTGTATTACACTGCTGTTTTATGACATTGTCATATTATTTCATTGTTTAGCACCTTCCGCAGACATGTCCTGGGGTTCTGCTGTGAGTTTCTGTGGACATACCATTTATGTTATTATTTACATGTTGTGCATGTTTTCTTTTTACATTCTCTGTGTCTTTCGCCATTGGCATATGACAACAGTGTGATACCTGACGTTGACAGCCTTCCGTTACTCCTATGTTATGTTTGGGTAAATGTAAACCGTTTTTTTTTGGTTTACATTGCCGTGCCCTTATGTTACACCTGCGCCACTTCGTGGATCGCTATATGCCTTCATTTGCATGGTGCAACACAGCACATGGGGTGTTTAGCATACCTACGCCAGAGGCGGCGCAGATCCGGTGCATGCCGGTAGTGCACGTGGGATTGGATCGTACCTGAATCGCTCGGCGGCCATATTTGGCATTGTAACGCCTATGCTATGCGTCCGCCTGGTGCAGCGTTCATGAATCCCAGGGTTATAGTAAATTGTTTTTCTTTAAATGGTTTGCTAATGAATTGTATAAAGCAAGTACAGTATATAATGATCTATTCATCATATTCATGATTTTACATTTCAATAAGCCACCGTGAAATGCATTTTTTGTAGATTATTTGTATAGTGAAGATGACCTTGCTTTCCATACCTGCTGTAGTGCATATCAGACTTCAGAGCAGTAATTTATAAATCTGTACCATATATTCATTTTCTTGTGCATGGATGATAACAGCCTCGTAGAAGGGACAGAATTTATGGTTGCTTATTTTCATTACAAGCAAATACCATATTATTTTAAAAATATCTAATACCATGTGTACATCATGTCATTTATAAAAGAAAACAATATTAAACAGAAAAATGATCTTTTACAAATCATAAGGTTTGTATTTAGGTTATAATCACACTGTAGGAGAAGAAATCAATGCACATTGCAGAATATATAAACTGAAAGTTGAAACTTTCTTATTAGATAGCATTCAAACATTTACTGTGGTTTTCCATTTCACTTTTGCACATTCCTAGGGAGAAGAACACCACCATATGTAAATGACTGCAGTGTAGGCACTGATAAACTTCTCTCAATTTAAGTCTCAGAGACAAACTCGATCAAGGAAGTCTAGTGTGGATAATTTGGATTTCACAATGTTAGCCAAACCTACTGTATCATCCAAGGATGGCCGTATAGAACTCCTTTGTAACAATAATGCAAGATTTCATCATTCACTTTGAGATCTATCCTCCCTCGCAGTGTATTTTTTTATATTTTTTGATTGTGCACATTTATTTCTGTCGATAAACTTCTTTAACCTTTTGGAGTGCCTAACTCTACTCACTCCATATTTTTCTCATTAATGCTACATATGTAACCTTGTTTGTTCTTCTGTACAGCTTTTCTTCCCGGGCCTCTGCTGAAAAAGTGCTCTAGCTCAATAGGTCATTCCCAGTCAACAAATGACAAATAAATAAATAAATAAATAAAACCTATCTTGCACTCCCATAATTTTACACACTAGGGTTGAGATCATGCAACAGTATGGAAAAGTGCAACCTCAAAGATTACCAAAAGTGTCTTTTGTTATGTTTTTTCTACTGAACATCATTCAGTGTAAACATGTTCATTAGACTGACAGGTTCCCCATCCCTCAGTGGTTAAAGGATGGGCACCAGTCATGGTAGCAGGATGCAGACTCAGGGAGTTTCATTTTAGCTGTTGCATTTCCCCACTGTATATATTCACTGATGCAGAATGTTTTAGATTGCTGTCTTTTTCCTCCATGAGTGATATTACTCAAGCTTTCTTTTCTTTTCCCCACTTGAAAGCAAGTGCTTCTATTTACACTTTTTCTCAGTCCGGATTTAGTGCATTGTCCACACCTTGGAGTTGTACTTCCTATCCTTCTTCTGTGATAGGCAGGGCAGCAGGCACCAGTTTATTACTCCTCCCTATGTCCCATCAGTTCTTCCATTCACAGGACATTAATTGTTCCTAGAATGTCTAAGTTTTAGTCAAGGCTTTATCTCACTATGCAATGGGGGTGTTAACTTTGCAGGCATATTACTGACTAGTATTGTAAAAATGAATGACAGACATATACAACCTTGAAGAATACCTAGATAAATCATCTCTTCTAGTAAAAGTGTGTCTTTGCAGTAAGCAGCTTTAGTTCTGCCATTAAGATAACCAGAAAATGGTTAAATATGCTGCTATAAAACACTACAGATGAGAGTAATTTTTTACAAGAATAAGATAGTTTGTCATATTAAAAGCATCAGCATATCTAGAAAGTTGTAACAAAAAATAAGCTTTGGTTTATTATTTTTTTCCATTAAGATAATCCATAAAATTTATAATTGCTGCTTGCATACAGAAAGCATACTGAAAATAAGAAGGAAGGCTAGCTGATAAGCTAGCAACTGCATACTAGGTGCAATCATTCAATCCCAAATGATGTTATTATATGCCAGGAGGGTCTCATACAGACCAGGGACTGGTGTATTAGTCACAGTCTCAAACATGAATGCATCATATTTCCCTTCAGCACAATGTCCCTTCACACTATCAAATCAACAACAATATCACAAATACACATGAAGTGGTAATGGACCGGGGATCATAACATTGACTGTGACCTTAACTTCAACCACCATGTGTCTACTCCAGAAAGAAAAGATTTCTACATAGCACACTTGATTAGTAAAGCATTGCCTTGAGAGCAAAATAAGTTATAGACTTCTTAGGGAAGACTTACGCCTGGCCTACAGAGCAATCCAAGACCCAGACCTAATGAACTTGCTGCATATCCATAAATCAAACGGGATGAGGGCTACCCATTCCAGGGACCTAAACATGACCCGCAACTTAAATAGGACATGCTGGAGGGACAGATTTATCTCCCAGTGACTGCTATGTCTTTGGAGCAGGCTACCAATTCATGTGAAACAGAGCACCTTTATGACATTGTTCAAGAGGAAACTGGACAAGTGGGTGTGGCACCATAAATTCTTACTGGGGATAGAGCTCACAACCCTCCTGGATACAGGTGGCACCACTAAATGCAGTCTTGGGTATTGACTATCATTTCTATGTTATTACATTGGGATGAATGGCTAGGCTTAAAAATGAACTCCTAGTCGATAGCCTATGATCCTATGATATAAGATGCAGTAGGAACTACTTGTGTTTATGCATTATAGTCATGATTGCTGAGGAAAAAATGTGCAGTAGTTTGGAAATTAAGTAGACAATTTCAGAAGCCACTTTCATGGAGGAAAAGTTATGGATGAGACCAGAGGTATATGTGAGGTATTGAAAGAATGATTTGCAAGTGCATTTAGGAGATATATAGTACTGTCTGCAGTACACTATATTTAGAGAGACATCTGCTACTGCAGAAAAAGAAGTCAAAAGTTTTTTTATTCAATTCCCAGTTGAAGGAGGAGGGTGGGGACAAGTACAAAACTAAAAGCAGAAGGGAATTCAAAGACTGATAAACTAGATGTTGGAAACAATATGTAATATGCTTTTGGCAAAATATAAGCAGAACTATATGTGCTCATCTTCAGGAGAACCATCTGGAAAATGCTTTTGCTGATATGACTTGCATGAATTCTATAGTCTGTTAGTACAATGCCAGAAATGCTCAAAACTGTGAGAAACTAGAGTTCAACTGGTCAAGAAATGTATGAGTTATTTTTATACCACAATAGAAGATAGAGAGCTTTGTCTTATGGTAAATCCTCCAAACATACCTCTTAACCTCTTTGTGCAAGAAATCTGGGAAAGTTTAAAATAATGTGTGGAAAAAGGCCTATATAGGGAAACATTTTAAATATTACTCTTATAAATTTAGGAAGTTGCTAGAATAACAGGACTTGTATTAGTATGCATTTTCTGAATTATATGAAGTCTGAAACACATATGTATGTTATTACTTATCAACTCAATCCTCAGTTTTTGTCAGAAAACCACACATTTTATGAGAAACAGACCAAAATATGAAGCAAAAATCAGGATATTTTGCAAAAATCTGGACAGTTGAAAAGTATGCCTCCAAAAGTTATATCATTAGGTCATAAATAATATTATGTCAGAAGTAAAACAGTTTACAAGCAAGTCAGGGTAGTGGACATATGGCTAGATAATCTTTCTTCTGAACAGCAATAAATGCCTGGTAGCTAAAGTACTTTCATTTTTATAGAATAGTTTCAGTAATGTGTCCTCTCCCTTTGTTGTATGATCAGAAAGTAGAAGTGGTAAGACAATTACTAAGTGTGTGAACTGCTACATCAGTCAGTGCTGTGTTATTTGGAGGGATAAGAACACTGATTCAGTTGTGTGCTCTCTGTTACAGATACCAGAGGGTGAAATAAGTTGTATATCATTCAGTTGTGTGCTCTTTATTACAGATAATGGCAGGTGAAATAAGTTGTATATCATTCAGTTGTGTGCTCTCTGTTACAGATACAGGAGGGTGAAATAAGTTGTATATCATTCAGTTGTGTGTTCCATATTACATATACATGTGAGTGAAATAAGTTGTACATTATTCAGTTCTGTGCTCTCTGTTGATGATACCAGAAGGTGAAATAAGATGTATATCATTCAGTTGTGTGCTCTCTGTTACAGATACCAGTGGGTGAAATAAGTTGTATATCATTCAGTTGTGTGCGCCCTATTACAGATACCAGAGGGTGAAATAAGTTGTATATCATTCAGTTGTGCACTCTCTGTTACAGATACCAGAGAGTGAAATAAGTTGTATATCATTCAGTTGTGTGGTCTCTGTTACAGATACCGGAGAGTGAAATAAGTTGTTTATCATTCAGTTGTGTGCTCCCTGTTACATATCCCGGAGGAAGAAATAAGTTGAATATCATTCAGTTGTGTGCTCTTTGTTACAGATCCCGGATGGTGAAATAAGTTGTATATCATTCAGTTGTGTGCTCTTTATTACAGATAATGGCAGGTGAAATAAGTTGTATATCATTCAGTTGTGTGCTCTCTGTTAAAGATACCAGAGGGTGAAATAAGTCGTATATCATTCAGTTGTGTGCTCTTTATTACAGATAATGGCAGGTGAAATAAGTTGTATATCATTCAGTTGTGTGCTCTCTGTTACAGATACAGGAGGGTGAAATAAGTTGTATATCATTCAGTTGTGTGCTCCATATTACATATACACGTGAGTGAAATAAGTTGTACATTATTCAGTTCTGTGCTCTCTGTTGCAGATACCAGAAGGTGAAATAAGCTGTATATCATTCAGTTGTGTGCTCTCTGTTACAGATACCAGTGGGTGAAATAAGTTGTATATCATTCAGTTGTGTGCGCCCTATTACAGATACCAGAGGGTGAAATAAGTTGTATATCATTCAGTTGTGCACTCTCTGTTACAGATACCAGAGAGTGAAATAAGTTGTATATCATTCAGTTGTGTGGTCTCTGTTACAGATACCGGAGAGTGAAATAAGTTGTATATCATTCAGTTGTGTGCTTCCTATTACAGATACTGGAGGGTGAAATAAGTTGTATATCATTCAGCTGTGTGCTCCATACTACAGATACATGCAAGTGAAATAAGTAGTACATCATTCAGTTGTGTGCTCTCTGTTGCAGATACTGGTGGATGAAATAAGTTGTATATCTTTCAGTTGTGTGCTCTCTGTTACAGATACCGAAGGGTGAAATAAGTTGTATATCATTCAGTTGTGTGCTTTCTATTACAGATACTGGTGGATGAAATAAGTTGTATATCATTCAGTTGTGTGCTCTCTGTTACAGATATCGGAGAGTGAAATAAGATGCATATCATTCAGTTGTGTGCTCTCTGTTACAGATCTTGGAAGAAGAAATAAGTTGTATAACATTCAGTTGTCTGCTATCTGTTACAGATACCGGAGGGTGAAATAAGTTGTATATCATTCAGTTGTGTTCTCTCTGTTACAGATACTGGAGGGTGAAATAAGTTGTATATCATTCAGTTGTGTGCTCTGTGTTACAGGTACCGGAGGATGAAATAAGTTGTATATCATTCAGTTGTATGGTCTCTGTTACAGATACCGGAAAGTGAAATAAGTTGTATATCATTCAGTTGTGTGCTCTGTGTTACAGGTACCGGAGGATGAAATAAGTTGTATAAGGTTGTAAAGATGTGTAGATAGGTGTGCATCAGGATCATATTAACATTTCCAGTCAAGGGGGGTGGAGCCTGAATGGCTAACTGAAGGCAGCAGTATTTTAGAGCTCCGTATAACTAGTTAAATAAGACAGGAAAAAATATCCTTTTTTTTCTTCAAAGTATAAAATCTTATAGATAAAGGACTAATTTACATAATTCTAAACTTTGGTGAAGTTTTATAAATAATTCCCTGTCAAAAAGCTTGGAGATATATTCACTTATTAAAATGAACAACTCAAAGAATTCTCATCAGGATGCTGCCTTAAAGAAGGAACTACAATATATGGCATCTACCCTGAAAATGTTGTCTTTGAAAATGGATGATTTTAAAGAGAATCTATAAAATCTTAAAACAAGCAGTCAAAAACAGGCTGACACCCTCAAGGAAATGCTAGAACAACACCAGACAAGTATAACAGGTATAGAGGTTTCTCTAAATGACTTAGAAAGCAGACTTAAGGAAGTGGAAACACAGAAAGAACTGCTTCTTAAACAAAACACTTGGTTGGTTAATAAAGCAGATGACTTGGAAAATAGGGAGAGGAGAAATAACATCAGGATTTTTGGATTACCTGAAAACACAGAAGTTGAGGATATTATTTCCTTTTTATCAAGCTGGATACCTGAATTTTAATATTTAAAAGAAGGACTTTTCTTTGGCACTGAAAGGGCACACAGAGCTCTTGAGAAACCTGCCACTAACGCAAACCCTCCTCCTAGGTCAATAATTATGAAATGTCTTTCATAATTGGACAAGGAACTGATTTTAAGATCTGCTTGGAGGAAGGCACCTCTAAAATATAAACAAAGCCTGATAAGATTTGATAATGACTATTCATCTAGAATAATGGAACAAAGGAAAAAAGTGTGGCCACTGATAAAGATTCTGAAACAAAATAACATCAAGGCACAACTTGCATTTCCAGCTAAGATAAGAATACTGTATGTCAACGAGATGAGGACTTTTATTCACTTAGAGGAAGCCTCTTCATTTATTAAAACTAATAATGTGATTACTTTACCAGAAGATATGGATTGGATGTCACCTTCTCTCAAGAGAACAAAAGAAACAAATATCTGGACAGATGTCAAAAAGAAGAAGCAAAAGACTGATACTGTTACAGCCAAATCTCTCAAATAATCTACTATGATGTGAATTGTTTTAATTACTTTAAAGGACCAATTTTACTGCTTGGCATTTTAAAACAAAGATAACTAACTACTGGAATCTTTATCTATATTTTTTGAAAACAGATGGCACATGAGAGTTTTCACATTACCTCAGATATGTAAAACAGGGTACTTTTCTTTCACAGAAGGAGGGTTATATAGCACATAAAATATTTATACTGTAAATCAACATATGTTGATTGTACATATGTGCACTTCCTCTTAATTTTCTCTTTTCTTTCTCTCTCTCTCTCTTTTTTCTTTTCTCATTATTTATTTTAACTGCATCTTGTCTCCCTTTCTAAATTCTCTCCTATTTACTATACTAATATAGTCTGTATATATTTAATAACTCACTATCTATACATAGATAAATAATAGTCTAAAATAATCTAATTTTAAGGTAGACTAATTAGAATAGTAAACTTAATTGTTATTACAAGATTTATTAGATTAATGATAGTCACTGTTATGCTTATTGGGTTTGGGGACATGTTCGTGATTAACTGTGAAATGTTCCATTCATGTACATATGTCCTTTGAATTATTTCCTTTTAGTATTAACAGATACATAAAAAAGCAGGGAAAATGTACTGTTAGTTAAGAGAAGTGAAACTTTCTTCACATTCTATTTGCATTGCCATAGCAACAGTAAACAATTGCTGCAGTTTCTAAGAACAGTGTGAACCTGTGAAGTGCATTTAGCCTCACAGATAACAAATAATAAGAACAAGTAATGTCATTTTGTTATTACAATGAAAAACAGCCTAAGCAAGGTAAAATAAATACATAATAGGACTATTTGCAAATATTTTATGATTTATCCTCATAGGATTACATATTCCTGGAAACACAACTGAAATGTTCCCAAACTACATGTGCACTTAAATGTAGCTGTTTGATTAAAATGTATTACTCAGTTTAACATGCTGATTTCACACTCTGTCTGCACTGTAAAAGTTTCATTTTATGTTACTTGAAATTGTAAGTCTCTAGAGCATATGAAAAGATACATATTACTTTTTGCAACATGTTATCTTTGCAGTTTCCTCACACTCTGTTCAAACTCACTTGGTAACCGATAGCTATTTATTTAAAATATCAGTTTAAATATTAAATGTGCCCTTGAAATGCTATTGACATTTTGACAAAATATAATCTGAACTGTAAATGAATGACTATGTTAAAGTTTATTTAAAAAAATGAATGACTTGAAAGAAGTGAAGTAATGCATAGATTTCAAAGACAGTTCTTCATACTACAGTAAAAGTAAAAATATATATTCACAAGGAAGTATTGAAATGTTCTAGTCTTCCAGATAAAATAGCTTACTGTCAACATTTTGTGATATCAGAAAGTTTGAAGAGCTAGGAAATTACTATTCTTTGTCTTTATAATGATTATTAGACAGATGTTAGACTCTGCTTAGTTTTATGAATTATGACATATGTTTATGAGGAAAAGTGGACTCAGCTACTCACATTGGACTACACATTCCTGGAAACACAATTGCAATATCCCCAAATTACTTCTGAATTTAAATGAAACTGCCTAGTTAATAAGCATAACTTACTTTAACAACCTGAATCCATAAGCTATCTGCTCTATATATGCTAGATTATATATGTCACTTGCATATGACAGGCTCTAGAGTACACAAAAAATATTATTTTTGCAACATGCTATATTTGCACTAACCATACATTCTAAGCTAACTCAATTGGCAACTCACAAGTTATTTATTTGAAACATCAGTCTAAATATTAATTGTGCCCTTGAAATGTTGTTGCCGTTTTGACAAAACAAAACCTGAATTGAAAAGGGAATGATTTGAAGGAGTGAAGTATTGTACAGATTTCAAAGACAGCTATTGACACTACAATGTAAGTAGAAATGTTTACATGCAAGGAAAAATTGAAATGCTTTATACTTTTAGTTAAAATAACTTATTGTTAACGTTTTGCTTTATCAGAAAATTTAAAGAGCTAGGAAATTATTTCAAATTTGTCTTTATAATGTTTACTAAAGTGATGTTAGTCACTGACTTGTTTAATGGATTGCGAGTCATGTACAAGACAGACTACTGAATGTTATTTCTGTTTACCTATGTTTGATGAATTTATTTTATTAGTACTGATTTAAAACAAGGGAAAGAAAGGGAAGGGAAATCTCTGTTTTTGGTCAAGAGAGGAGAGGCTTAAGAGTATTCTAACTGCCCCGAGAACTCTCTAAGATGCTCTAAATACTATTCGATTAATTCTTACCTAAGGTAAGTCTTGATTATCATATAGGTACCTTCATATTCATTCTAGACCTGATGTGATTACCCATTCTGGAAGCAGGAGGTGCCCTATGCAGGTTGGGAATTGTCAGGGTGATCATAGTTCAATCTTAGACTCTGTTTTGTAAATCTATAAATATGTAAAAGCACTGCACATTAGAATGTAGGGCACCTCTACCCAGAGTCAGGATACCACTGATAAGCCATGTTTTTTCATAAGTGTAAGTTGAAGTTGGTGAGCTGAAGATTGGGAAAGTAAAGGAAGAGAGTACACTTACAGTAAATTCATAATTCATTGGTAATCACTCATTGTCTCCTGCAGAGTCCCTTTAGTCAAATTATTTTAGTAATAATCTATTTGTTGTTGGCTTATTTATTGTATGTTCCTCTGTTGCATTTAATTTATCCAAAATGACATAGCTGACATATTTGGGATCCCTTAAGAGTAACTAAATACTGGATATTTTCTAAGTCAACTTAATAATTGTTTGCACTACTAGCATTACATCCTGATATATAAAATATTATAGAAAAATAATAGAATAATATAGAATTCCATATCTCTTTTAAGAAAATTCTCCATATAATTTAATTTAACATATGGAGCTCCGTTGATATTGTTGGTTAAAGGTATGAATGATAATCCAAAAGATCTCTCTTTATCTATTGGATTAGGAATAACTTTCATTCCATGTTTAATGGGAAATTCATATTTACTTGTATTTGATACTTTAGAATTAATGTTTTAACATCATCATCTCCTTTTGGCTGTCCCCATTAGGGGTTGCCACAGCGGATCATCTGTTTCCATTTCTTCCTGTCCTCTGCATCTTCCTCTGTCACACCAACCACCTGCATGTCCTCTCTCACCACATCCGTAAACCTTATCTTAGGTCTTCCTCTTTTCCTGTTACCTGGTAGCTTCATCCTTAGCATCTTTTTTCCCAATATACTCAGCATCCCTCCTCAGCACATGTCCAAACCAATGTAATCTTGCCTCTCTGGCTTTGTCTCCAAACCTTCCAACCTGGGCTGACCCTCTAATACACTTATTCCTAATCCTGTCCACCCTCGTCACACCCAGTGCAAATCTTAACATCTTTAACTCTGTCGCATCTACCTCTAACCCCTGTCTTTTTGTCAATGCCACAGTCTCCAACCCATATAACATAATTGGTCTCACTACCCTCTTGTAGACCTTCCCTTTCACTTTTACTGGTACACGTCTGTCACAAATCACTCCTGACACTCTTCTCCACCCACTCCATCCTGCTTGTACTCTCTTATTCATGTTTTATAGAAGTACTTTTTTAAAGCCTGACCAGAATTTGACCCTACTTGTATTTAAAGAAGAAAGAACATTAAATTATACTCCCACGTTTACACACATAAAAATAACATTCAATGTTATCAGAGAATATGGTATAACTACTATAATCAAAATAAAAAAAAGAAGCAAAATGTTTCTTCCGACAATAACTTGAAATGGATTTAACATTCTTATCATTAAATACTAATGGCTTAAGTAATGCAAATAAAAGATCAAACTTACTAAAATATTTAAATCTAAGTAAGGCACAAGTAGTATTTCTACAGGAAACACATTTTAAGACTAATGATAGCTTTATTTGGAACCCTAAGGACTATACAGTCTTAGCTCAATCCCCCTATAGAACAAAGACAAACGAGTATCAATTCTCTGAATGAAAAACATAATCACTCCAAAAGTTATTTATAAATACGAAGACAGAGAAGGTCTACTAGCATTTGTTATAAATAACAGAATATAGACCTTAGCTAATCTATATTGGTTCCCAAGAATTGGAGCAGGAACAGTTAAAAAAACCTATATTTTATTTCCAACAATTATAAAGGAAATCTTATACTCGTAGGAGAATTTAACTGTACTTTAAAAGCTTCTGAAACCACCAAGAAGTCTTTTTGCATAGCAACTATTTCAAAATCCTTAAAAAGATGGATTGAGTCATTTCATTTAATAGACACTTTTAAAGTAAAAGATGATAAATCCTTATTATTTTCCCATAAAGACCATAGATTTGAAACACAAACCAGAATAGACAAATTATTCGTAGTTCAAGATTTACAAACAAAAATCCTCAACTTCTCAATAGTTCCATGCCCCTTCCCAGATCATGACTCTCTGATAATGAAGCTCCAAACAGAGTTTAAACCTTTAATCCTCTCAATTAGAATTACATCATATATCATGAAAATTAAAGAATTCAGACCCTGGATGTTGGCAGAACTACAATTATTTTTTGAAATTAATAATACAACATAAATCAGTGGAGTAATGGTTTGGGACTCATTAAAAGCATATTTATTTGGTAAGACCCAGCTGGTACAAAAACAAAGTCAGAGAGTGGGAATCTGAATCATTTGACTTGGAAACCAGACTTTTGACAGCAAAATCTAAAAAAAAAAAATCAGAATTGTCCAGAAGTCAAAACAGAAATAGAGGAATTATATAAAATATAATGAAATTCTAACACACAAAACTTGTCTAGCCTTGGAAAAATTAAAAAATAAACTCATTAGCCACCTCCCCCAGATATCTACATAATTTATCTACAAGAATTAAAATACACTCTAAAGCAAATAACATTAGTGGTATATATCATGAAAAGAAAGGAAAAAAAAGTATCAGCTATAAGGGGCATCCTTGAAGCATTTAGGTTCCATTATAGGGAACACGTCAAAAAAGAAGATTTAGATACCAATCAAATAAACTTAGATAGAAACCTTATCAATATAAAACAATTCCCAAAAACTTAAAACTAGACATACAAAAACATATATCCTATAAAGAAATTGTTGACAAGATAAAAGAAAGTAAATCTAGCAAAGCTCCAGGGATAGATGGTATAATTACATAAATTTACAAACTCTTCCCTTCAACAGTAATCTCCCTTTTTCATAAAACTTTGCTAGAAGTCCAGTAAGAAGCAAAAATACCACCATTATAGAAATATTCTCTCATAACACCAGTTCTAAAAGATAATAAACCATCAGACCTTTGTACCTCATACAGACCTATTTCATTACTGAATAATGATTACAAAATATTCATGTCAATCCTAGCTAACAGAATGAAAATCCCACTTTCAAAGACAATTAATAATGATCAAACTGATTTTTATATAACAGGCATACACATGATAATATTAAAAGGATACTTACTGTTATAGATTATGGGAATAAAGAAGATAGAGAAACACTTGCAATTGGATTAGACATAGAAAAGGCCTTTAATTCCCTCAACTGGGAATATCTATTTAAAACTTTAGCATTATTTGAATTCCCTCCTCCCTTCATCTTATTACTAAAAAAACATATATATTAATAACTTAGCCTACATTAAATTAGGTCCTTTCACCTCAGAATCTATCCATATAACGAAAGGTACTAAACAAGGATCCCTTTCTCTTATTTTATTTGCTTTGGCTATAGAAATACTTGCAGAAATAATATGCAATAATCCAAGAATAAAAGGAATAGAAGTCTATGACCAGTACATATCTAAAATAATGCTTTTTGCTGTTGATATTTTATTAACCTTATCAAATTCCAGAGAGTCATTAGGAGAGCTAGATGAAGTAATAGAGACATTTTATAAGATTTCAGCTCTACACTTTAATATATCAAAATCAAAATTTCTATTTTTAAATAAGAAAAAGGAACTACAAGTTACAGATAAATCCATCATAGGAAAACAAGAACTTACGCTAAATTATTTAGGAATAGTGTTATGCAAAAATATAAACAAAACAATATTAATAAATTATAAAAACATTACTGAAACAATAAAAATATATCTAGAAAAGTGGAACAAAATTATATTAACTTTTGAAGACAGATTGCAATTAATAAAAATGGTCTTATTACCAAAAATACTATATTTAGCATTACCAATACAGTTAATTCCTGAAAGATGATTTCTTAAAGAAATAAACTCATGTTTAATAACATTTTTATGGCATCCCAAAAAGAATAGAGTAGCTCTAACTCATCACATTAGACCCTGGTAACACGGAGGATTGAACTTCCAAGAAATAGAAACATATATAAAAGCATCTGTGCTTAAAACTACAATAGACTGGATAAACCCAAATTAACAACTGCTATATTAACAAATTAATTTAATCTGTTAAAAAAAAATAATAGTAGACAAATCAAACAAACCCTGGTACATACTATGCATAAGTATACAATATAATATAACAAAATCTTCTAAAACAACACTGATTAATAAATATATCAATTCCTTTAGCAAACTTATCAAAGCAAACATAGATCTAAAACTTTGGTTTGACCTTTTCACCCCATTTACCATCACTAAGAACTTTCCTCACAAAATATATAGGGAAACAATAACCTCCTGGGAACAAAATGGATTCTCATGCTGGTTTCAATGTGTAAATAAATTAAATGTTTTAGATATACATATGATAAAAACTGCTTACAATATTCCAACACAGGACTGGTTAAACTTACAAAGCATTCTAATGTACACTCAAGATTTATGCAGATTAATTAATGATTCCTCATAGGTTCATAGGTAGGTACTAGGCTATCTGCCCGAGGGCATTTATAAGCCTAGCCAGAGTGTATCGGCTTTTGCCACCCCATTGATTAATTAACTGATCCTCTGTCAAGCAGAGCCAATGAAGTGATCCCAGAGGTGTATTTTCTGTTATCCAGCCACTCATCAAGGTTTCTCTTGAAGAGTGTTAGTGAGGGGCTCTGCCTGATGTAAATTGGAATTTTGTTCCAAAGCATGGGGAGTCTCTGTGACAGGAATCTATCCCTCCAGCATGTTCTATTTATTGTTGTGGTGAGGTTTAGCTCACTAGAGCATGTGTCTCACAGTGACTTGGATTTCTTTACGTGGAGCATGTCCATCAATTCTGAGTTGGACATGGCTTTGTAAGTCAGGCAGAGATCACCTCTGAGTAAGTGATGTGTCAGTGAGTACAGCTGGAGTTTTTTCAGTTGGGCTGCATATGACATATGTTTGAGACCAGTAATCCTCTTGGTGAGGTACTTTTGTGGTCTTTCCAGCTGTTGGAAGTATACTGTGAGGTGCATCCCAAATGGGGCATTGTACTCTATGATGGTTCTAATAAGTGATGAGTAAAGGGGCACTATAACCTCCTTATTTCCAGATGCGAACCCTTTAATAATTAGATGAGCCACATAGAAGGATTTCCTAACTACTTTGGCAATATGATTGTCAAAGGAGAGATCACTATCTACCTGGGTCTCCAGATCTCTTATTACCTCTTCTGTATTAAGGGGGCTGCAACCTATGTGGTAATTCATGAGTGTTTTGTTTTTCCCAAACAGGATGACTATGCATTCTTTGGCATTTAGCTTGAGGCCATGACTTTGACACCAGGTGTCCGTCTCAGTAAGGCCCTTTTGGAGGATGTCCGTGTCAGCTGGAGAGTCAATTATGGCTCCCAGTTTGCAGTCATCAGTGAACTTGGTTAGCCATAGTCCTCCTGTATTTGCTTGTACTTTTGAGAAGTATATGCTGAACAGTAGGGGTCCCAGGACCGAGCCTTGTGGGATACCACTTGTGACTGGTTTAAAGTCTGACCTGGAGCCCGCTATTCTTACCATGTAAGTTCTGTCTGTAAGCCAGTTGGCAACCCATCTCGTGATGTAGGGGTTTATTTTCAGGCTGGTGAGTTTTTCTGTAATACCTGAGAGGGGAATGGTGTCGAAAGCCTTGGTGAGGTCAAGGTAGGCTGTGTGAACAACCTTTCCCTCGTCTACGGCCCTGGTGACTGTCTCAAAGAAGTCCACTAGGTTTAGTAGGCATGATCTGCCCTTAACAAAGCCGAACTGGGTCGGGTCAAGTGTTTGGAGGTTCCCAATGTCTTTGTTAATGAGTTCCATGATGATGCACTCCATAGCCTTGCAGACCAGGCCAGTCAGGCTTATGGGGTGATAGTCACCAGGGTAAGTTGTGGCCCCTTCTTTGTGGAGAGGAATATTCAATGCTGGGCACCTTTCTATGGGCACATAGCCTGTGGAGAGGCTGAGGTTGAACAGTGTGTTTAGGTGGGGGGTTAGTTTGTTCTGTAGTTCGTGCAAGACGCAGACTGGGACACCATCTAGTCCCACTGTCGCTGTGTTTTTGGCTTTTGAAAGAGCTGTTTTCATCTGTGCGTCTGTGATTTTTGGGACACTACACTTTTCCAGTATTCTTGTGGGCCCTTTTGGAGGTGAGAGGGTTAAGTTTGTACTGAATCTATCTGCCAGGATGTAGGCAATATCAGTAGGTTCAGTACATTTTGTGCTATTTTTGCACTAGTTCAGTGCATATCTGCGAGTTGCCACTTAGATTTTTAACATCGATAAAGAAGGCTTTGTGGTTATCTTTTGAATTCTTGGCTATTTTTCTTTTGAAGTTAGCCTTGGATGATTTCATGAGGGACCCCAGTTTCTTACTGATACTGCTCAGGGATGTCTTTTCTTCTTGCTATTTGCTTTTTTTCTGAACTAGTTTCCTCCTTCTATTGTATAGCCTGTTTATTGCAGGGGTCCACCAAACTGGTTTCCTTCTCTTAGAGGAGTGAGTCTTGGTTTTGCTAGGGATGGCACGATCCATACATCCTTGTATGTGCTCATAGCATGCATTTGTAAAGGTTTCTGCATCTTAGGCAGTGTTATCCTTTAGTGTGGGGGCTGTGAATCTAACCACCTCTGTCTTAAGTAAGGTGAAGTTTGCTTTAGAAAAGTTTTTTACTGTGGTTTCCTTAGTTGGGGGTGGTAGTGCGGTGTGGACATCCAGAGTGATTAGTTTATGGTTTATATAATTTAAAGATTTTCCAAATGTAATAAATTTTCTGTATGCATTTAAACATAATAATTGTGAAAAGAAAAATTCCATTTCAAATCTGTATAATGAGTTAATAACATATAAAACAATTCCCAATCGATCATACTGGCAGTTCTTAACAAAAGGTCAGTCATTGCTGTTAACAGAAGAAATTAAAACTAACATCTTACTATCAGTTAATTACACCTCTAACACACAGTACTGGAAAATATTTAACTGGAAATACTTTCATAGAGCATTTGTAACACCAGATAGAATTAAAAAGATCAGTGCTACTACAAATGTTTTTTGCTGGAGGTGTGAAAAGTCAAATAAAGCAGACTGGATTCATATTTTTTATGAATGTAATAAAATTATATCATATTGGAATGGAATTGATCATGTTTTACAAGCTTTATTTAATGAATCCTTTACCTTAACTAAAGTATTGATTATACTAAATGTAAATGAAGGGCCCTACCTGAATAAGACAAATATGTATTTGTTATGGACAATACTTGCTATATCTAGGAAATGCGTAGCCAGAAGGTGGAATTCAAATACATCCCCGACCTTGAAAGAATTCTACACTTTACTGAAGACAACTGCATTGATGGAAATAAAAATCAAAGAACTACGAATCTATCCAAGGCTATTGGTAAATAATCCTTGGAAGAAAGTTATATCTTTGTTGGACACTATGCAATAATCAATATTGTATCTCTGATAACTGATCTGTTAATTCTATATTTAATAGCATACAGTGTATATAAATGAAAGTCAGGCTATTGTAAATATTGTATATAGTTGTTTAAAATGATACTTAAAAATATTATGTAAATGTTATTTTAATTGAAAATAAAAAAAATATTTGAGGAAAAAAAAACATTTCCAGTCAAAAGTGCAGTCTGCCTTAACCATTCTGTAACAATGAAGAAAATGCGTCTCATCAGCTACCCTTTACGTGAATCAAATTACTTAAAAACTATGGCTACAGCCTTCCTCTGTATTGTCAAGAGGAGTTATGCCTAAGTGGAGCATAGTTATATGGCATGCATTTATTTATTCTTCAGGTATGAACCAGGTCATTATAGTGAGGACCGACCTAACTTTGACAAAATGAAAGATGCAACGTGGGGTAAATATTGCTAGTTCAGGGACATGAATATAATGAAGAAAATCAATACATTAGCAGAGGTAAACAGGTAGAAGAGATGAAACATTGCAACCAGAGAATCTCGGAAAGCGTCAGAAGGCAAGCATCAGAAGGGTTAATCTAAATAAATCTCAGCACTTCTTATCAGTTTCATGAAGATTTTGTCTCAGTCCATTATTGTCATTAATGCTAATTGTCAAATGTACCAAGATTCCCCATCTAACCTTACTCTAAGTTTTCACTTGTCGGTAGACTTGAATGGGTGAATCCCTGAGATTGCATAGAAAGTGTAGGTTTAAGACTGGTTGACACTCTTTTTCAGATTCTCACTTCACTGTTCTGCTTGTTTGTTGCATGGTTCAACAGTTTGCATACTAGTTCTCCCCTTACAAGCTTCTCTATAAATCTCTGGGACAGCTATTTGTATATAAGACCATCCCGGTTAAGGAACCATGTAGGTGCCATGTGAGTGACCATTTGGACATCCGCATACTCCCTTGTGTTGTTAGAAAGGTGCTACTGTGCTACTGCCGATTCGTACAAAATTTAGGGATATTGTTGCATATAGTTAATTCTATGGTTTATCAATATTTCTTTGTACTTGTAAAGTATATTTGTTATTAATGTACAACAAGGCAGATATTCTGCTCCTTTTTCCTCCATACTTATTCCAATGTTATAATGATTACATCTTATGCTTTATTAATTAGCTCACTACATCTGAAAATTTATCTGCCAAAACTAATCTCAATTCTTTTTCAGGATCATTAAATGTTTAAGAATTTAGTAGGCATTCATTGTTGTTAACGATTACACTACAATTACATGAGACCTGAAGTGCAGTGTCCATTTACATGTAGAACTAGATTCTATTTTTAATTTTAAATTACCTTGTCTCTACACCTGACATTTGCATATAGGTGATGTTTAATCTTTTATTTCTTATGGGCATATACTTGCAACAACAGAGAAAATCATTAATCACCATTTTTCAGCCTTTTATTGTCTATATACTATATGCAGTATTATTAATGGTATAAGTGACAAACATACGTTCAGAAAGATAGATTTTTTTCATAAGATGAACTGGAGAAAAAAATATTATAAAAAGATGGACTTAGTAGACAGCAAAAGTTCTCTGTAAACAATTAAAGGTCAGAAAAACAACATGGATTTCAAACCCTTTCACTGCTGATAATTTTGGTTCCCATCAATAATTTTGCATGTTTTCTGTGGCTTAGAGCAACATAAATTTTCAAATGAAAAAAGTGACTAGACTGTCAGAGGTTGACTGCACAATCTGTCACAGAAAATTATATAACTATGTAAATCTCTAGTATAGCTGTAAATGTGCTCTATGTCTAATATCTGTACAGTCACAAAAACGTGCTTCCTCCTTTTAGCACATCAATAATCTTATTGTAAAAATAGTTCCGACATGATAGGCCATACTTAATAAGATTTTGTGAATAGTAACACACTGAGAGCATGAAATAATCCCTCCCACTGACAATTACATGCATTTACTCTCTCTGGGTAGATGTGAGGTGATTCCTGCAGTATGATGAGACAGAAATACATTCAGAGTCACACATTGTTTTCAGGAAGAACATACACCCACTCATCACCCTTACACACTCTATTACTTACACAGCTGAATGGCTTTTATGTCTAAATATGGTACCGTACTGCAAATACCAAAACTGAATGCAGCAGCGATTTCTTCATTTTCGAGTTATAGTGCTCAGTTCATGCTTGTTTTTCTAAAGGTTAAACAGATTCAAATCACTCTCAGCACAGCTGTAAATGAGTGCAAGTTATAATCTTACCTTAAATACCGCAAATTTTAAATAAAGATGCAATGCTATGTTTTAGAAAATTCACTTTTTATAGTTCTGTAGTCATGACATGAAACTAAAGGAAGCAGATCAACTGGCCATATACGGAGGATAATGGCACACTGGTGGGAGAACTAGACAGATTTGGGTAATGTCAACAATTTATAATATTTTTAAAATGTACCATCTAGTTACTACAAATCATACTCTATAATCTGATTGGATTGTGTGTGCGCATGTGTGTGTGTGTGTGTGTGTGTGTGTGTGTGTGTGTGTGTGTGTGTGTGTGTGTGTGTGCCTTTGTGTTGTGTGTTTATGCATCTGTGACTGTGTCTGTGTGTGTGTGCATGTGTGTCTGTGTGTGTGTGTGTGTGTGTGTGTGTGTGTGTGTGTGTGTGTGTGTGTGTGTGTGTGTGTGTGTGTGTGTGTGTGCATGTATGTGATTTTACACACACACACACACACACACACACACTATATTCACATGGTATGTAGTAATAAGAAGTGACCAAAATTCACCCACAGTGGCACAATGAATTTTGTAATCATTCTGCTCACTGTATGTTCTGACATAAACAGTGTTAGTTCATACTCTAGCAGCACAAGTTGCAAAATATATTGGTACTACACCCATTTTAGTGTAATCTTTAGCCATCATTCAAAACTGAACGTAGTATTAAAAATAAATAAATAAGCATTTGCAACAGCGACATTTTTACTTGAGTTACAGTTTACACCTAATTTTAACATTTTAATTCCAACCTGAAAAACAACAGCTGTCATATTCAAGAGATGGTAGGTCTAATTCATGTTAAATATGTGTTCAAAGTTCCCCTGTATCTCTGAAAATGCACATCTGCTGTAATACTGCTGCATGTTTACTTGTTAAGTCAGATAGGTTGATAGGCATATCCTAGGCTAACAACCACTGGGGCCTTTATAAGCCTAGTCAATTATCCCAACTGTATCCTGCAAGTTTATGTGACTTAGAAAACTTTTAAGGGGTATATGTAAGCTAGGGCAAGATTTGCCAGCTGCATCTGTCCATTGGAGACATAGGTACTAGAACCAGGATGTATTTCTG
The DNA here is from genome assembly GCF_019279795.1 of Protopterus annectens. Lineage (NCBI taxonomy): Eukaryota > Metazoa > Chordata > Ceratodontiformes > Protopteridae > Protopterus > Protopterus annectens. The sequence goes on from NC_056744.1 coordinate 277,168,368, forward strand.
ATCTCCCTTCCACTGATCCAGGTTTCTCTTGAATAAGATTAGAGAAGAGCACTGCTTAACACAGATGGGAAGCCTGTTCCAGAGAAGGGACCCCGATGTGTCCTATTTATGTTATCATCAAAGTTTAAATCCCTATATCAAGTAATTCTGCCTTAATAATAACTTGACATTGACTGGTAAGACTGGATTTGTCTTCTTAATGCCATGGAATAAGCGGAGTGTGAAGCCCACTGGTCAGTAAGTCAGGAACATGTGTGGTTTGAGAGCTTGGTACAAGTATTTATTACTACCCTATGGGCACACACTATCAGGTTTTGGTGTAGCAGTTTAAGAATCCTGTTTGTATCCACCCCCCCCTCCACACCACCTTTTTATTCACCCCTTTCCTTTCCTTTCCTTCCCTTCCCTTTCCTTCTATTCCCTTGCCTTTCCTTCCTTTCCCTTTCTTTTCCTTTCTTTTCCTTCCCCTCCATTCCATTCCCCTTCCTTTCCTTTCCTTTCCTTCCCTTTCCTTTCCTTTCCTTCCCTTCCTTTTCCTTTCCTCCCCTTCCCTTCCCTTCCTTTCCTTCCTTTCCTTTCCTTTCCTTCCCTTCCCTTTCCTTCCCTTCCTTTTCCTTCCTTTTCCTTTCCTTTCCTTTCCTTCCCTTTCCTTTCCTTTCCTTCCCTTCCCTTCCTTTTACTTTCCTTTCCTTTCATTTCCTGGTCTAGTCTAATGCTCAGGCATTTGGCTAGTCTTCAGGTTTCCTGAGGGGTGCACTGTGAATAATTATACCACTCCATTGAAATAGGTCAGGGCGATCTGGTGTGGGCCGTGTGTCATGTTATCTAGTCTCCAGGTCTGTCCAGATTATTGGGCCCTTGAAGTGTATATTATGCTGCTGAGTTTTTTTTATTCTTTGTTTTATAACATGTTGATATTCAGAACTGTTAACTTCATTTCATGACAAAAGTATGATATTCCCACATAATAAACTGGCCTCAAAGTCATCATGGTCTTTGTCTTTTTTGCCACGGGAAACAAGTTCAGGGATCAACCCTGGTGATTAAAGCCTTCTTAAACTGCATGCCAATCCAAAACTAAATATTAGTAGTCTGTGCATGCTCTATGATACAGTTAACTGTTAACAGTTAAGCAAACTTTATATTCTAAGTATTTTTCAATGTCAAAATGAATATGATAATGGTGTTCCACTTCTTTTGTTCTTTTTATTTTTTTTAGTGCAGTTTTAATTCTTTAGTCCACTAACGCAGCAGAAAATGTCAGCCAGTGTGTTTAGGAAATATATACTCACTTATCCTCTTTACACACTGATACTTACACTGTTGAGCATCTTTTGTGCCTAAATATGGTGCCAACAGCTCTACCTGACAACTAATTACAAACAGTACAATCACTTATTTTTCTGGTGACAGGAAAGATAAGGAGTCATACAAATGATTATTCCAGAAAGGGTCCTGTCCACAGGCAGTGATACAGACCTAACACACACTTCACATGCATTGTTATAAAAGAGACATTCATGATTTTAAAATAATACATCAGTGACACAGCAGAAAGTATTCTGCACGCACTGATGGTTACTGCTGTGTTGTGTGCAGCATGCTCGCTAATTGAATGTATATAAAGATACACTTCAAATTTGGATGAGTATTAGACGTATGTGCTGTTCTAGCTCCCCAAGCCCCAAGCAACTATAATTGTAGGTGATTTCAATATTGACTGGCAGTCCTGTTCTGGCAAACCATCCATCCCATCATCTAAACCTTCATGGCTTCACCCAACTAGTCCAGTCATCAACCTGGATAAATAAAAACTCCGGCAAGCACACTACCCTTGATTGGATACTAGTCAGTAAGAGCCTCCAGTCATATATAGCAGGCTGCTTATTGGATAGCCTTAGCGATCACTCCCCAACATTCCTACTCTAAAAACACCTATACCAAGTTAATCCTGTCATCTACCATCAAATACGTAAAAAACTAAACTTTAACATACTCACATTCATCTCATCCCTCAAAAAATGTAACTGGCATCCTCTAAAGTACCTCAGCCTTGATGACACAGTTGAATTTTTTAATACTACCTTCCTGAGCATCCTTAATTACCATGCACCCATAAGACTTTCCAGAACCAAAGCACACTCCCCCCCAAGGCTACAGAAAACCACTAAGTCAGAAATGAAAAACAGGGATAAATCCCGGGAGCACTGGTGCAAAACCAAAACCCCCTCAACTAGACAGAAATTCCTAGAACTACGCAATAGAGTTAAAAAGCTAATAAAATAGGACAAATTCCAATACTACCAGTCTGCCCTAGACTCCTCCCAACACAACCCCAAACAATTCTGGTCCTCCACAAACTCCATCCTCCATCCAGGTAAAATCAGTACCCCACCTCCTAACATCCCTCACTCCAAAAATATTGCTACCTCATTCAACACATACTTCACACAAACCATACTATCACTAACTAGACAACACAATCCCCCTCCACTTCAACCCACACCTTCAACTAGTAATCTCCCCACTGTCTTCTCTTTTTCTCCTGTTCCTACCTCCAACATAAAAAAAACCCTCTTAACTAAACTTAAGCCCACCAAATTAGCAGCAGACAACCTGCCAAGTGAATACCTACAAATCGCAGCTGATGCTCTAGCCTACCCAGTATCCATCTTGATTAACCGATCTCTGTCAGAAAGTTACGTTCCCACACTACGGAAAGTATCAAATATAATTCCCATCCACAAAGACAGCCCATCCAAAGAAGTAACCAATTACTGCCCCATAGCTATTCTCTCTCCACTCTCCAAAATACTAGAGAGATACATTCACTCTCAAGTCTCAGACTACCTCCTTACTAATAACCTCCTTTCCAGTACGCAACATGGTTTCAGACCAAACCATAGCACCACCACTGCCTTACTCTCCTTTACTAACACTATCCTTCAACGTAAAAGCAATGGCTATCTCTCCTCTACTATTTTCCTAGACCTATCTAAAGCATTTGACATGGTCCCACACAAACAACTCATCTCTGTCCTCAATAACCTATCCTTCTCTTAATCGGTCAACAACTAGTTTAAGAGTTACCTGTCTGACCGCCAACAATCCATTGTATGGCAGAATGATATATCTCCCCAACTACCTGTCTCTACAGATGTTGCCAAAGGATCCATCCTTGGACCCCTACTCTTCCCTGTTTTTACCAATAATCTAGCCTCTGCCACCAAACATGGCACACTCATACAATACTCAGATGACTCAACCATCATCTGCTCAGCCCAGTCCCTACCCAAACTGCAAAAAGTCACACAGGAAGCCTTTTCCTCTGTTGAAACTTGGTTATCCGATGCCCAGTTAATACTCAACCCAAACAAAACTAAACTACTCATCTTGCAACCCACCAAACATACTCAAAACAACTCTCACTTTAACATCACAGCAAAAGACAACACCACTATACACCCAACAGAACACACCAAATTGCTAGGAGTTTAAATAGACAATAAACTAAAATTTGACATTCACATATCCATGACCATAAAAAAAGTCCACAAAAAACAAGGAGTGTTATACAGAAATAAGCAACTTCTCACAAAAGCAGCAAAGATTTCAGTAGCAAATTCCCACCTTATCTCCACCCTACTTTATGCCTCTCCAATATATACCAACCTAAGGCAATGCGATCTAAACAAGCTTGAGACCTGCTACAACAAAATCCACAAATTCGCCACAGGGGCATCCTACTGTAGTCACCACTGTCTCTCCCTTGCTGAACTGGGCTGGCTTGAACTCCCTCACCTCCTTCAATGGTATCAACTCGCACTTGCCCACAAACTAGTAAACCATCCACTAGAAGTCCCATCCCTCCAGAATCTACTCCAACCCTATCGCACCACCAGACCACTAAGATCCAGCAACAAAAATCCCTTACAGATCACTAAAGCCAATAACTCTGCTGGAGAAGCACTATTCTCTTGTGCCATAGTCAAATTATGAAACTCCCTCCCACCCACAATTACCTCTGTACCATCATGCACCCACTTCAAAACTTTACTAAAAGTGCACCTAAAAACATGCTGGCTATGCCCTTGCAACTCCCCCTCTAATATCACTCACTCCATCCCCCGTTCCACCCCATTAACTACCTTGATTATAGCAAGCTCAGATATTTATAAGCCTAGCTACTTATTACACAGCACAAACCTCTTATTGTAACAATTGTTAATGTCTGTTATGTACTTCGCAGATGATAAAGATTCTAGTTGTCTCCTGATGTACTATGCTCTTCATCTGTAACTATGTTTGTAATTTTTAACTGCTATGTTGATCAAATTGTTAATTGCTATGTAAATCCAATGTTAACTACTGTCTGTATATTTTAACTGTGGAGCTTTTCTCCCCGGGCCTCTGCTGAAAATGGACATACGTCCAGTCGGACACTCCCGGTCATCAAATGTAAATAAATAAATAATAGTTGTTCTATGGAAGGAGAAAAAGAGACCTGAGGACCTCAGACAGCATGACATGCTCTCATCCCACTAGCTTAGCTGCCTCCAATGCAGAAATGGGACACAAACAACCGAAAAATGCTTCATTTCTTATGAAAACTGGTTGTTTCATTAGATTTTCAATGCTTGATGTTGAATTGATAATGTGACATTCCAGTAACTGTAAAAGATAATTAATCAAGTGATCATCTTCTTTTTGTTAATGACAAAGTTGACAATTTTCAGATGGATACTCTGATATTCTAATCCCATCAGATACAACACACACACACACACACACTCAGCATCCCCATAGGCAGAAATTAAAAAAAAAAAAAACAGGTTGTACGGCATGAAGCCCAGCAAGAGATATTTCTGTACAAGGAAAGATTACACAAGGCATTTTTTTTCAATGAATACAGAGTGAGGTTTCCCATACTGAATAGAATGACCAAACTATCTTTGTTGAGAACATTTTTTTTTTCGAGTTCACTAAGTTCTCTTGGAAGACTGCAGCAAGGTGTTATATAGGGAAGATGAACCAGTCTAACCCTGTGTGCCAGTTACTGTAGCAATTGTTTTGAATCAGTGGAATCTAATTCAGGCTAATGGCTGTATAAAGATTTTCTTGAAGACTGCAATAAAGAAAGGATAGGTGAAGTGAAACATCATTGTACTGCAAGAATTTTACATGTTCCCTGGACTTCTGTGATCCAGCATTGTAGAATGTATTGTCTTATCAATGAATAAACACTGTTATTTTATTTTGTTGAAGGTTTATTTTAAACAATGTTCAGGAAATCAGTGAAAGCATATGTCAGGAGACAGCTGAATATTTCATCTGCAGATTCACAAATTTATGCTCTTACTGAATCATTAAGTATGGGAACACCAAGTCTATTGTTGTACACATTGTTGTGAATTAAAAAAAAAGCAAAGCAGTCAAGAAGGAGGCACCTTGTAGAAAGACTTGGTAACAAAAGACAAATCCAAACCCCAGAGATATGTTCTTGAATATATTATAGCCGAATGAGTCAAAGTGCTTGCGCATATCCAATAAAATAGCCAAAATAAATAAGTTATTTTTAATACAGGTGATGACAGTATTTGTAAGATGATTTGTGGCAAGCAGTGAGGTGTATTTATTTATTTATTTATTTACAGGGTAGTGTCCGACTGGCATTTTCAGTGGAGATCTGGGAAGAAAATCTCCGAGACAAGTGGCTGACAAAAAAAAATACATAACAATGATAAAGATAAACAAATTACATACAAGAAAGAGGTAAGATGCAATTTCAGAGTGCAGATAAGTAAAGTAAAATGTACAAATAAAAGAGGTAAAATACAATATCTGAGTATAGGTAGGTGATGTGAAAAATGTACAAGTAAAAAACTGTTTTCTCATTCCTGTTTTTATATATTTTGTAATGAGTAAGAGGTAAGGAAGAACATAATAGGAATATTACATGATGAAAGTGCTCAATTGGTTGATAAATAGAGAGGAGAAGAGAAGTGTAAAGTTGGGTCAATTGGAATGTTGCAGTAGAAGTTAGTCAGGTTGGAGGATTTAGCCTGAGTGGGTGCAGGAACATAGCCAGTGGCTCATAAGGTATTCTTTTAAGAGTAGTTTAAATTTACGATTGTCAGAATTTTTAAGTATTTGCTGGGGCAGTAGGTTCCAGGATTTGGATATTTTATTAGCATAAAACAGTAGCCATAATAGTTTTGAGATTTTTTTACCTTAAGGAGTAGTTTATCAGAAGATCTCAGGAACCTGGAATTAGTGTTTCGTTCAACTAAATTGAAGAGAGCTGGGCAGTGGTCAGGTTTGCGGATGATATTATGTGCTATGTTGAGATGGTTTAGAGTTAGTAGGTTGGGTAGCTCAAGCCAGTTGAGTTGGCAAAGTATGGTACAGTGGTGTGATTTATAGGTCTGGTTTATGGCAAGCTTGGCTATTTTGTTATAACAGCTCTCAAGGTTGTTTAGGTCAGTCTTGCACAGGTTGGTGAAGATTTGTGACCAGTAAAGAAGGGTAGAAAGTAAGTAAGATCTGGCAGTGGAAAATCTGGCATAATTAGTTAGGAAAGATTTGGCTCTATAGAGTGAGCCAATTTGATGTAAACTTTGTTAATTGTTAGTAATATGTTTATGTCAAATTTTAAGATAGTTGTCTACTGTTACACCTAGAAGTTTTGTTTGATTAACTGGTTCTATTTTTGTACCACTGGCAGAGTAGATAGTAAAAGAAGTTTGACTTTTTTTTTGTTCTTTTACTGCAGACCATAAGCTTAATTTTGTTAAGGTTATGAATAAATTGAAGGTTGATGAAGTATTTTTCTATGTCTTGGAGAGATTTTTGTGTTTTTTTCTTGTATTTCATGGGAAGAGGGACCAGAGGAGATAAGAGAGGTGTCATCAGTGTATTGAATTAATTATTTAAATGTTTTTGTTGACATGCTTGGAAGTAAGTTTTTTTTATTTGTTTTTTTTTTTTTGGCTAGATTCCTCAACTGTCTGTATGAGGTGAGGTTATCTTTATTTTTAGATCTTTGGTATTGTGACCAGGCTCTCTCCCTATGTTTATGTATGTGTTTGGTATCATTAGATAACCAGGAGAGTTGTTTGGTTCTGACAAAGAATTTTCTAGTGGGAGTGAGTTTATCAAGTATGTGGAGGAAAGAATTGTTAAACTATTGAACAGCAAGGTCTAACTGGAGGAATTTTAGCAGTGGCCAATCACTTTGGTGAAGTAGTGTATTAAATATGGTGGGGGATAAATTTATTTTGCTATGGATGTTTGTAAAAGTGATGTTGGTTGAGTAAAGCCGTGTCCTAAGTAGAATCATGCAGAAGTGGCCACTGAGTGTGTCTTGAAGGCAGCCAGCTTGAAAATTTAGGTTGGGTCTGTTTGTAAGCATCCAGTCTAAAATTGATTCTTTATTGGTGTGTTTGTCATTATGTGTGGGAGAGTTTATGATTTGTGAGAAACTGTAAAGCTTGATAAAGTTAGAGGTGTTATTTGAGGAGCAAGTAAGCCAAGCAAGTTTAAAATTTCCTAGGACTATTGTTTCTTGAGCGGAATAAGAGGATACCCACAAGAGAAGGTGTTCAATGACCCAGACCAGGCAATGAAAACACAGCAAAAACAATCAGTAGGGTTAGACAAGCCAGGTGAGTAACTGTGCTACATTAATGTAAAAATATGTTTCTCTGAGACTACACTACTGATAGGGGTCTGCAATATTCTGATAGGAACAAAAGTTACAATACACAATATGGGTGAGTCTGTGTCTATTTTGAGCAAATATTCCGGGGGGGGGGGAGTAGCATTCAGGAATGTGCATGCCTTTTTATGCTTTTTACAGATAGAAGTCTTAGTTTACAATTAGTCAGCAACTATAACCTACACTAATTAAATCCTTTGCTTTTACATTTCACTCACAAACTTTGTTTTGCTTCTATGATACGATGCTGGAACAGTAGAGAACGGCCATTACTTCCAGAAGAAAAAGTTTCTCATGCATGAAGATCTCAACTAGGGTATTAGCACCTTGCTGAAGTAGTGAGGCACTCTTTTGGAATAAGCAGAAGGAATTAAAAGATCCAACCAGCTCTACACAGCATCATTAGATGAATTTTAGCAAAAAATGCCATCTGAAACTATAAGCTCTCTACCCGAAATGTCAACCCTTGAAATGCCAAAGTATGACACTTTGGAAAAAAAAGATCAGAAACACAAGAGAAAAGCGAATCTTGAATATAGCTCACCTCCTTTAAAATTGTTCACATATGAACTTATGTCTAACTCTCAGATAATCATACCTTGGAGAAAAGTCAATATTCTGAGAAATGGTCATCTTGGGCATAATATATGTAAGTCATTTTTTTGACATTCAGTCTCTATGCTTGGGTTTTGTACTAGAGGGTCCTGACATTTCAAATGGTTACTGAAAACAGTAACTTCACTCTAATTCCTCTCTTACAAGAAGGTTCTGTTATTCAATTCTTTGTTATAATGGAAAACAGTGTGAATGCTCTCCCCCAGTCAAGGGATAAGTAGAGGAAATTTTGGATTAGTGCACGGTCATGTATTTATTTATTTATTCAGTTTGATAACTGGAGTACAGCAGTGATCCAAATGGACCTGTTTCAGTCTCGGACCTATTTCAGTCTCAGGCTGGATAAATATAAATGACAGCAAACAAATGAGTTAACAAGGAGTATTATGGATACAAACCAAATGTTGTGTGAAGATAGCAATGAATCGATACCAGTAATAATAAGCAAGTCCACAGTGTAAGGGACAACAGGAAGGGATGGTTTGAGTAAAGACAGAAGAAAAAAAAGAGAGTAAAACAGTGAAGATATAGATCATAAAGTGTAAAATATAGCAAAAGGAATGTAAGGACACACAGAAATTGACTATATGCAATATATACAATGTAGAAACTATTTCACATATTAATACAGGGAAATAATGTGAGGAAGACAAAGGTCCCTGACTAGTGAAGGGTAGAGTAGGGGTTAGATAATGTGTCCATACAGAAAGAATTTACAAATTGGTTCAAACTTGTGAAGCTCTTTAGGCTGAGCACAGGTTGAGGGGTATAAGGTAAAGCATTCCCTCCAGTAGAGCTCTTTTGAGTGTGTACCTTTAACTCCTAGTGGGCGTGGCTTCAGCATTTAAAAATTGAAGTTATCACCTTATATTTTTAACAAATACCCATTGACAGAGGTCATATATCAATACAATTGTGTTTGCTATCATGTATGCTTCAAGATAAATTTTTTCAATACCTTGTATGTAACATGGTTTTGGAATTATTAATGCAAATATGAACAGGCAATATTTGACGCCTAGAGGAGCAGTAGGGTGTAACTGCAGAAACACCTGGAGACATCACTTGGATTAGTAGGAATGGATTCACAGAGCTTGGGGCCTAAGGTGGAGACATCATGGTTAGTGCAATGAGGTGTGGTTCCGGGACAATTTGTGCGTACACAAAGACATTAAAAAAATCCATCAAATAAATAAATAAAAGAAAAACTATAGAAAGAACACATTGTTGTACCCATAAATGTAAAAAAGAAAAAAAATTCTCTTCCCCATGATCATAGTAATAGAACATTGGCAAAAAAACTGACTCCAGCTGTCATGCAGTCTATTCAAACTGCATGCAAATAGCAGGCAATCAAAAGTCACATAAATAGATGTCACCATGAGGGAACAACAGACGTGAAACTTTGATTCATCAGATATGGTAACATTAATTTAAATTCTAGCAATGACACTGGCAGGAAAAACAGACAGAACTATAGGCAGTGGTAACAGGCAACACAGCCCACAGAAGAATTTAGATATTTTTCTTTTTATTTCCTTTCACCACAATCAAAATCAGGGTCAGTGCAGGAGGCATACTCCCTAAATGTCCCTATATATGCCTTATATTTTTAGTCTTGTAAACTGAGAATTGATGTCATCCTACACCTCAAGGGTGCCTCAATATGTGGAGAATTCCATATTCCAAATTAAAAAAAAAAATAAAAAAATCTGCTCCATATTGAAAGGTTTGAATGCTGAATCATACTATTGAAAGAAAGATTTCTTTTTAAGTATGAAGACTAATAATCATACAGTAAGCTTCTTAATTTTCATTGCCAGTGAGTGTTCCACAATTTGCCCATTTGTTCCACATTGTGAGCAGCAGTGTTCCAGTTCCTGGATGGCATGTCAGCACATGCCAGGTAGCACGTATATTTCCCCATCACCCATGAGGCATTGGTCAGAAATATGTGTCTCTTCCACCAAATAGCAAGATACCCTGAGATAGTGGGTGCTATAGACTGCACGCAGATACGCTTCAAAGGACCACCCATTGAGTGGGGTAGGGTCTACATCAACCGCAAGGGCTTACCCATCAACTGCCAGAATGTGTGTGATGCCCAGGGCATTATAATGAATGTGTGTGCTGGCTGTCCTGGAAGCTATCACAACTCCCACTTCTGGCATCTGACACAGCTGTACCAGAGATTTGCCAATGGAGACATCCCTTAAGATCATCTAGTGGGGGATGCTGGTTACGCACTGCAGCCGTGGCTGATGACACCCATCAGAAATGCACACACACCCAAACAAGAACTCCATAATGAGGCACACACACAGACCAGAATCATAATAGAGCATGTGTTTGGGATGTTCAAGTCACGGTTCCAGTGCCTGGACACATCTGGTGGAGCCTTGCAGTACTCACCAGCGACATGTACCCAAATTGTCATCATATATGCCATGCTACACAACATGATCCTGTGGAAACAACTGTAGCAGGAACAGCTTGGGGCAAAGCCACACAGCCCCCCCCCCCACTATTGCCAAGGCCTGCAGAGGCACAGAGTGACTCAGAGGAGGAACAGCCTGATCCTGCTACAGTAGACAGAAAGAGGTGTGCCCATTATGCCCTGGCCTTGGCAAAGAGGCAATGCATAGCACATACACTGACACAGTAGGGACCCAGGGAATGACACTTCTCTCTGACTCGCACATACAATAAAAGGGATGCCAAACATGACACTACCTGTGCTTAATCATGTATAGGGAGTGTACTATGTGCAACCAACATAGTCCGCCCTCCAACACCATCCTCAATACTGGCACAGCCACAAGGTAAGTCACTCTTCCTGCCACTTGCCAAATGGAGTAGTATGTGTTGTTACTTGCATCTATGTTATGGATGTGAGCATGCAAGGGAATTGGGTGACTGAATGGGATGTCAGCAGATAGTAGACACCTAGAGTGTCAGCATGAGATCTGTAACAAATACTGGTGTCACCATAGTAGCCAGTTCTAGACAAGGGGATAAAACGCACTGCAGGAAATGTGCCACATATGTGTCCATGTGACACACACATGCCAGTCAGAGAGGCTCACATACCCAACAACAGTTTCAGGCAGCAGGCCAGGTAAGGCCAAACACAAACAAAGGCAGTGTTAAGGCCTCTGATTGATGGCTATGGGTGTCATCCCCCCAGGCCTCCATAGACAGACTACAACAGGTCAGGCAACGGGATGTTAGTTTTGAAGGGTAAAAAGTCAGAAGACAGAAACTGAAATGTAGGTCATTCAAACCTTAGACCTGTAGTACACTGATATGACTCTAGTCAGCATGATAGGTTAGAATACAGAATTAAATGGAGTACCTGACATACCAGTACAGTCATAGCAAATGTGTACAAGTGTCAGGTGTGCCCCCCCAATCCTATGTAGAAATGTAGTAACAGTCCAGTGTGTGTCCCCCCAATCCTATGTAGAAATGTAGTAACAGTCAGGTGTGCCCCTCAATCCTATGTAGAAATGTAGTAACAGTCAGGTGTGCCCCACAGTCCTATGTAGACACATAGTAACACACAGTTGTGCCCCCCCACATTCCTATGTAGAAATGCAGTAACAGTCAGATGTGCCCCCCCACAATCCTATGTAGAAATGTAGCAACAGTCAGGTGTGTCCCCCCAATCCTATGTAGATACGTACCCTCCAATCCTATTTAAATATGTATTAACAGTCAGGTGTGCCCCCCCCCAATCCTATGTAGAAATGCAGTAACAGTCCGGTGTGCCTCCCTAATCCTATGCAGAAATGTGGTAACAGCCAGGTGTGCCCCTCCCCACAATCATATGTAGAAATGTAGTAACATGTATGTGTAGGTAAAATAATAGTGGAGCACAGATTACCTGAGCTGGCCAAGGTAGCAGGATAGATTGTAACATGTTTACAATATGCAGGTCTGCGTGTGTTAGGTTGGTGTGTGTTGTATATTGTGTGAGAGTGGTCAGTATGTATGCATGGTGAGGTTTGCCCTGGTGGCCATTGCCCAGTACTGCCAAAGATAGGGACCAGTTCTCTCAACTGCAGTGTCAATGCTTCCCAGAATAACACATTCCAGCAGTAAGCCATAGTAAATGTTTGGAAGTAATATGTGTCACCATCTGAAAGATGGACATGGCATGAATGCCTCCACACATAAAAGTCTACTGCCAGTCATTAGCAGACTGGAGTTCTGCTGTGGCGACCCCTAACCAGGAAAAGCCAAAAAGACAAACAACAACAAAACACAGGGGAAAGTACCTGAGACAGACAGTGTATAATATGTAACTGTCAAATGGGCACACCCTTGAAATTGTACAAACAGGTTTGCAGCACATTATCTGGGCTTGTAGTAGGGAATACCAATGTCATCTGGCCAAACAATGGCAGACCACACAGGTCATAGAAATGAAGTACTGAGGAACAGCTGATGTCCCTGCACAAGCCAGCATAAGTGGAATGTCTCATGCATATCTGTGAGTCAAAAGCAAGTAGTGTCCATAACACACATGCACCCAGCTCACCTTACCACCACCCACAGGTACCTCTCCAGTCTTTTCCCTGCTGTTGGGAATGAGTATAATATGACCCCCACCTGTGTATTGCAATAGCAAAAGAATGCAGCTTGCAGAGAAGGTGTCCCATGCAGGTGTGTTCCTAGTTGTAAGCAGCACCCTGCCAGTTTCCACACCACTGGATCAATACTGATAGAAAGTATTGGCATGAACACCTTGCACACCTATCCTGTCACCCCAGGGGAATACAGTGTATCACAGTCTGGAACTGTAGGAGTTGCAGAATGCAATGGCCTGCTACAGCTGGCCTGCATCACTACAAAATGGCCTACAGTCCACTGCCAAAGGCCAGTGTCTCACCCGTACTGCCAATGTATATTATGTCATGGACTCCCAAATAACAACATAACACAGTCGACAGAACCCTAATGCAGGGCCATGTGGACAAATCACAGTAACATGTCCACCATGCCCTACTGCATGAACTGTGGACCAACACCAAATTACTGCTGGGATGAGGTGATAACTATAGGGAACATATCAGATAATGTTTGCATAATGTATAGAAGAGGATAGAATAATAGAGGGGGGGGGTTGGGAGCATGGGCGGCATGGAGTGAGTAAAGTCCGAAACTCAGCCATGTGCACATACTATCCCTGGCTGCAGACACAAGAATGGGTGGCTAAAAACCTTCTCATAATCCACAATATGTAGGGGTAATGTCCAGAATTATGACCCCTGCCTCTGGGTAACCTTTGGAATCTGTACAGCTGTGAGGTATGGCCAGAGCAGGATAGGGCCATACTGTCAAGTCGATGGATGTACACGCATGGGATCCTCTGCCACCACTGTACCAATGTGCTGAACCACTTACACAGACACAGCAGCAAGTGTCTGCAGCTTCCCCTCCAGAATGGCATGAGTGTTCAAGAATATGTAGGCTGCTGACCCCAATACTGGACACAGCTGCATTCACCCAATGTTCCCCAGGACATCAAGGCAAGCAAATATTTCTACCTGGCAGTACTTGATGACATAAAACATCACAGTGTATAACAGTACATATGTCTGAATATCGCCAGTAACACCAGGACCATGTAGCAGAAGCAGCACAGACACAATTACCTACAGTAATGCACTATGCTTTGACCATATTGACCCCATATTGTTAAATGATCTACAGATATCCTGCAGAAACAGTTTGCTAGCTGTAGGTCTGGGTGCTCCAGTTTCCTCCCACATCCCAAAGACATGCTGTAGGTGGATTGGGCACTCTAAATTGGCCCTAGTTGTGAGTGTGTGCATGTGTGTGCCTTCTGTGGAAGGTTGGGTGCCGGGCTGGCAAATCGACACCGTAAAACTCTACTGCCAATCATGAGCATACAGGTGATCCACTGTGGCAACCCCAAACTGGAAAAAGTTGAAAGAAGAAGAAGAAGGTGTAGAACACAAAAGTCTGCACTGGAGTACAATCTACCTGGAATGGATTCACACATTCATTACAGAAGGTCATACTGGGCATGCTCTCACACTTAGAGAAATGAAGGCCATGTCAGACAACAGAATACTGGGCATGCTCACACACTTAAAGAAATGAAGCCCATGTCTGGCAACAACAGTGGACCATACATATCTGACAGTTGCAGATGTTAGTGCATACACTCTTCAGTATTCACCAGTCATGCTTTGCACACACATTGGATAGGAATACACACATACATCCAAGGACAACACACTATAATATGTCAAAAGTACACATACATACATGTGTGGAAGAGAGTGACAGTGACAAAGAGCCTTCCATCATGAGGCCTGTCCCACACAGCACACATCCAATTGGCTAAATCCACATGATGTGCAACTCTCAATCACCATAGACATTTGCCTCTGGAATCCCACAGCACTACAGTGTCTGTGATGGTGCTAGTGCTAACTGTGCAACATGACTGTACAAGTCAGGAGTCATCTAGCAGTTGTATACACATACCTGTGGAATATAAACCTGTGTGTGCCTGAGTGTGGTGTGTCTGCCTCTAGATGAATGGGTTATGGCCCATGCACAAACACTGCACTCCCCATTGCCCTACTATGGCAAGTCTGCTGATGTCTTCACCTTGAAATACACCTTTGGGGAAGTAATAGCCCAGTAATCTTTGTGGTGCATCCCATAACTGTGTAATGCTGTAGTGTGATGTACTAGTTAGGTAGGAGTTTTAATCCCAGACATGGCAAGTGCTTGTCTGTGTAGGGATCAATGCTTTTTAGGCCTGTCACACTCACTATGATTTCAAATGCCCTAATTTGGCATGCCTGCTGATGCCATTCACTGTGAAATACACCTTTGGGGAAATAATAGCCCAGTAATATCTGTGGCAAATCCTATAACTATGTAATGATGTAGTATGATATACTATTGAGGTAGGGGTTCTTTTCCCAGACATGGCAAGTGTGGGTGTTTGTTTGTCTGTGTAGGCAGCAATGCTTCTGAGGCCATTCACAGTCACTACAACCTCCATTGCCCTTCTCTGGCAAACCTGCTGATGTCATTCACTTTGAAATACATCTTTGGGGAAAGAGTATCCTAGTAGTCTCCACGGGGCATCCTATAACTGCATAATGCAGTAGAGTGATAAACTACTTAGGTAGGAGTTCTGTTCCCAGACATGACAATTGTGAAACTCTGTGTGTAGGGATCAATGTTTTTTTGGCTATTCACAGTCACTATGCACACCTACAAATGGAAAACACTGATAACTGTACAGTAAAAGAGACCTGATCCAAGCCCCTAGAGAGCATCCCTGCAATACCAGGTACAGCTCTCACCACACCTGTTGGCCACTAAACCAGGAGAAAAACAATAGACGTGGAGGAGTGTCCATATTCACCAAGGATATTCACACCACCAGTCTACTTGCCCAACAGAATGTGTCTGAAATACCCTTGGTGCAACTAACAGTAGGTTAGACTGCATTCCAAATTGTATAGCTTGCTACAGATACCCCACCATGTCCCATGATACCCACTACAGCCTTTGAAACATACTGTGAAATATTATGATACAAGAAAACACCCTAATACTGGGTGACTTTCAGTACCCTGCCATTAACTGTGAAAACAACTTGTGTACCAACACGTGTGCCCAACTGTTCTTGAAAGTCATAATTCCTAATGCCCTGGATCAAGTAACCCATAGTCCCACCAGGGGCTCAAATATGCTAGACCTGATCATTGCCAACATGGGAAATCAATGCTCCCAACTAATGTTCACCTCATCGGTGGTAAGGTATGCCCATGAGCTAATCACCCTTAACATCAACATCCCTCCCCCACTCCCCAGTAAGGAAACCTCCGTAACACACATCTCCAAAGCCAATGTCATACTACACATGTCAGATGTGAATAACATCATGGCACCCGTCTTCTTCTTCTTCTTCTCCTTTTGGCTTTTCTCGGTTAGAGGTCACCACAGCAGATCACCTGTCTGCTCATGATTGGCAGTGGAGTTTTACAGTGTCGATTTGCCAGCCCAGCGCCCAACCTTCCACAGAAGGCACACACATGCACACACTGATACCTAGGGCCAATTTAGAGTGTCCAATCCACCTACAGCATGTCTTTGGGATGTGGGAGAAAACTGGATCACCTGGAGGAAACCCATGCAACCACAGGTAGGACATGCAGACTCCACACAGAAGGCACCCCAGCCGAGGATCGAACCAGAGAACCTCTTGCTGTGAGGTGACAACACTAACTGCTGCACCACCATGGCCGCCCAACATCATGACATCCATACAGATGGGAAATGAAAGAACAACTGCTGAATCATACATGAAGGCACTGTACGAGCACATCCACTCGTGCATGAATCGTGCCATCCAATATTGAACCAAGATGCTCTCCACCAAGAACAGGATGCCAATGTGGTGGCCCCCTGCCATAAACATACTGTACAACAAAAGGAGGAAAATGTTGCAGAAATGGGGGACTTTCCAGGATGCAAAATACTCCCTTGCCAGCTACAGTAAGAGGCAGAAACCCCTCATAACATCCACCAAAGCTAGTTACAAACATAATATAGCCAAAGATGCCAAAGACAACTGCAAGCCATTCCATAGCTATGTGAGGAATCTAAATGGCAATGTTCAGAACTGCTGTGAGCTACAACAGGATGGTACTAAATCTACTCCTCCCAGGGATATTGCCAATATCCTGGTAGATTGATTCAGTGCCAACTGCACCCCCCTCCAACCCCCCACAGGGCCCATCTTAACACAGATAGATTGCCATATGCCGGTAATAATGGCCACATAGGAAACACCACACTCTACAGAGCTATGACAACAGCAGCCATGGGACCAGTCAACATCCCAGGCTGTGTGCTACATGAGCTACAAACTGCACTTGCACTTCACCTACATGCCATGTCTAATCATAGCCACACCTCAGGCTTCGTGCCCACTGTGTGATACACAGCTACCATTATCCCAGTCCACAAGGGGGGATCCACCTTGGATTCTGGGAATACCCGCAGCAGTATGACGTGCCTGATCTGCAAGGCCATGGAATGTATTATCATGGGAATTAAAACAAAGGCATTGGCAACCTTCAAACACTGGACCCTAACCAGGTTTGGTCTGTGCAGGGCCAAACATGTCACCTCAACCTGAATGACAACTGTGAATATGTCTCCAGAGCCATGGATGAAGGTAAAGTGGTTCATACAGCCTATCTAACCCTTGTCAAGCCCTTCAACACCATCACCCAGTCTGGAATCATAGATAAATTTATCAAGCTGGCCATCACTCCCAATGTGACCCGATGGGCTGCCAACTGCGTACTGACACAACCCACAATGTAAATGTAGATGACACCAACCTGAGCCCTAGACAAGTGACAGATGGAGTACCTTCGGGTTCAGTCCTGCCACCACCCTTGTTTGGCATCTAATGCTCTGAAGAACAGTCCAACAGTAAGGGACACTGGCAAACACAGGTCACAGATGACTGCACACTGGGAACCAATATTGAATCCCCACATGGTATGAATATTCTACAGAGGGGCCTTACAGAAAGACATGCTTGTGTCTGAGCCAAGGCCTCAAGATCAATTCCAAGAAATATACAGTTATCCCCATTGGAAAATGACATGTACCTGTGAAGTACCACATAGATGGCAGTACATTAAACACCTAAACTGTGATAACAGACATAGGGACACAGGTGGACAGTGGTCTCACCTTTGATAACCACATCACCACAAAAGTTAGGAAACCCACCTATGTGGCACACCTCCCACTAAGTGCTTTACATCCAGGAAAAGGTGGCCATTGTCCCACTGCAGGCATCTCTCAGTAAACCCAGTACAGAATACAATGGCCTGTTACATATGTACTTCACAAGACATCTGCAACAAGTAGAGAGGCTGCAGACATGCCTCATGAAATGACCACAAGCCTGAACTAGATGCCCTATGCTGACCACTTAAAAATCATCCAGCTATACTCTGTCACATATTGTGTTCTCAGAGGTGATCTCTGCTTAACATACCATGTCATGTCAAACCCACAGTTGTTGGACATGCTACCTTTAGAGAATTCCAAAACCTGACAGCCACATTATATGGGGATCCAAATCCTGTCATCACAATGAGCAATACATGCAGGAGGGATGTGTTCCTGACCCAGAGACTCCCCAGACTCTGGAATAGACTGCCCATACATGTCAAGCAGAGTGCCTCTTTGGCCCTCTTCAAAAGGAACCTGGATGACTGGATGGGAGATAGATCAACTGCCCTGCTAGACAGGGGTGCAAGGAAGTATATATTGTGGGATGTCATAGCCAGAGAATTGTCATGTCTAGGCATGCATAGTCCCTAAGGCCGATAGCCTAGTATGAACGTATGACCCTCTGAACCTATGAACTACACTTTCCATTGCCCAACCTTGGCAAGGTTGCTGATGTCATTCACTTTGAAATACACCTTTGGGGAAGAACTAGCCCAGTAATCTCTGTGGCATGTCCAATAACTGCGTAATGCTGTAGTGTGATATACTAGTTAGGTAGGGATTATATTCCCAGGCCTGGCAAGTGTGGATGTTTGTGTTTGTTTGTCTGTGTAGGGAGCAATGCTTTTGAGGCCATTCAGTCACTACAACCTCCATTGCCCTTCTTTGGCAAGCCTGCTGATGTCATTCACTTTAAAATACACCCATGGGGAAAAATATCCCAGTAATCTCAGTGGTGCATTCTATAACTGAGTAATGTTGTAGTGTGATGTACTAGCTGGGTAGGAGTTCTAATCCCAGACATGGCAACTGTGAGACTTGGTGTGTGTGTATGTGTGCCTGTGCTTGCCATTTGTATCCTGTGTGGAGGTGGCTATGAGTGTGTAACAACTGGACTGATTGTGTAGCGGGTTTTGAACATTTCTTATATGGTGGGCTTATTATAGGTCACAATGTTCACTTTACAAGGATAATAGATGTCAAACAGCAGAGGCTGGGGTTAACAATCCATACCCCAACATGTGACAGCAAGGCCTGGCGAACAATTTAGGCAACCCTTGTATTACCCAGAGAACACTCTCAACCCATGTCTCATACACAAACACACTTGGCTAGGCAACAACCACTTTGTTGGTAGTTCCCTGCATATTGCACACAGATAGTAACCATGGTGTGATTGCAGCAGACTACAGAGGGCATGGCACCCTGTTCCATCACTACAATAGGCACATAATTGCATACAGTGCTCCTTCACTATGTTCCCCACTGGACACCTGCAACAACTGTAGTGCCATCAAATGTAACCCACAAAGGACATACCATGCCTTAAACACATGCCCTGTATGGACAGATGCCACTGACACCAGGGAATACCTGTAGCATGCTGTAAATGTAGGTGCAGGGTCAACCTGGTGTCCATTGCCAGTTTCCACCACATGAGGCCAGGAATGGCACATCTGATGATAACAATTTGTATACACAACATGCCCCAGACACCCCAGGTACACATCCACATGTCATAGAACATGCATGAGGGACGTGTGCACATCCCACACACTGTCCATGTCATGGACTATAGAACACATACAGGGCAAGCATTGCACAGCACTGGCCACCCACAATAGTAACCCAGATGACTGGATGGTGAATACAATACCCACCTGTGGGGGCCACTCCAGGCACTACATCCATGAGCCACACTGCAGACCATTTTCCTGTGGCCTGATGCCAGGGTATACCTTTTACTTAGCCTTGTACATCCTTCTGGCACAGTCAACCACTACACACCTGTGAAGCAATTCACCCATGCATGTCAGTACCGGCAACCTGTATCTGTGTGTGTGTGTGTGTGTGTGTGTGTGTGTGTGTGTGTGTGTGTGTGTGTGTGTGTCAAGTATAATTTCAATGCCATTCACACTCACTACCCCTCCCATTGGCTTATTGAAGCATGCCTTCTGATATCAGACACCTTCACATACCCTTTGCCCATATATCATCCTGATAACCCCTGTGGTGCATATGATACCTGCATATTACTGTATTTTGGGAAACTAGCTAGTTAGGAAGTCTAATACTGACACTGCCAACTGTGTTAATGTGTGTAAGTCCCTGAGAGAGTGTGGCTGTGTCAGCACGGACACCTGTTCATGTGGGCAGGCACGTGTACTACACCTACATTTTCCCTCCTATATCACTGTTGCAGATGTCACTCACCATCAGATATACCTCTGGACAATTCCCAAGCATGTAAGTTCTGTGGTGCATGCAATAACTGTATAATTATGTGATAGCAATACATAGTCAAGCAGGGGTTTGAAACCCCATACTAGTAAGTGTGAGACACAAACATGCTTAGGTTTTACTCTCCCACCCCCTCCATGTCTTACTTTGTCTCTGTCTGTCTCTCTCACTCCCTCTCTGGTGGATGTGGAGAAGTACACCTGCTTTGCTTAGGCAACAGCTTGTGTTTTGTAAGTGATGCTCATGACAAGCTGATGGCCTCTGAACGAATTGCAATCTCTCACTAGCTGATTGCATGTGGAACAGCTAGGGTAACATTCCCATAGCCAGTTGCATGGAAACACACTACTATACCTAGGAACATCATGTGGGTGTTGAGCCTTTTCATTCACTGTGAGCAGGACCTCATGTTGGCATTTGGCAAACAGCATCACATATGGTAGTGGGATATACCTCTAACAACATACACTGTGGAGACAGGCCAACAAACAGGAGGGGGGTATGCCAGACATAACTACAGAATGTAAGTATTGCTCTTCTGCATTTGGAGTAATGTTGGTTTAACAGGGTTTGTGAGGATATGGCTGGTCTGCATGATTTAATACCTGTCGTGACAGTGTTATGTGTTTGAGGAAACTCCCACCTGTAGGGTTATCTGCAGATTGGGCAGTGTTTGTAGTCTTATGTTTTTTGTGTTACTCACAGAATACCTGTCTTAGAACTGCAGATGCATAGTCTGAGGACTGCAGTCAGTACATGGTGACAGCCATGACAGTTACTGAATTCATATCCCTCATAGGACATATGTCACAACAAACCCTGTTACAACAGTAAATATATGAGGGTATCACAGCAACATGCCAATATTGGCCCAGTGTTTGTGGCTCCAGCCACAAGTTTGTCAACCTTTGTACATATGTCATGCAGTAAGAGGTGCATATGTTCTGTACACCATAATTTATTGACATCATACCTGATAACAAGCCAGTCAGATATCAGACTGCTAGACATGTTATGTATAGTAGGGATTGTTTCTGAGAACATAACCTGGGCATTCTGTGGTTGTGTGTACAGTAGTGGGATCCATGCACTTATGGTGATTGTTGACAGTATGTGTATTGCGAATACGTACCTTGGCCTGTGTACAGACTGTGGTAGATGTCATTGTTCTTGGTCCTATTCTATCTGATGTCACATGCTGCTCGAGTGTATGGTACCCTATCAGCTCACAGGTTTGTAGGGCCAAACGCACACATGTCCCATACCACAGACAGGCATTGGACCACACTGTGTTGTGACCCAGTTTATGCAGAGTTAGTGTGTTAGTGGCACATATGAGGATGGTGTTGATTAGACAGTCCATATAGTGTCATATTAAGCTTGTACACCATATGTGGCTGTAGCTGTGTTCACATTGGTTGTGGGTATGCACTTTCACAAAGGTGTCTGTTACTCTGTGCTGTGACATGCCTGTAGAGCCTGCTATATTTGCAGGTACATGTGTATTCCCCATACAAAATGTAGGCCAGTGCTGTGGCAGTCTGCCTGTAGTTTGCACAGTGCTTTGTTACATGCCTAGCAGTTAGTGTAATTATCCAGTGTGATGTTATGTCCAGATATTTGCAAGAAGTACTGCTGCCGGGCCACCATAACTGTTGTGTATTTCTGACAAAGCAGTGGAATTCTGTACAGATGTATGTCACTTACTACGGTAGTATGTGGCCATGTAACCTCTGCACCACCAGTTATTACGTGTCAGGACAGACAGGTGTGTGTGAATGCATAAACTGTGTGGGCATATGTAGTCCAGTATTTACGTGATATACCCATGTATATGGCTGTTAACATCCACATTGTCAGGCTTGGTCCAATGTCTCGCACAAAGGAGATCTGTGTATACCACTGGACACACCAGAGAGTGCCAGACTGTCCACATATATTGGTCATATCTCTGCTGTAGTCCAAAGGATCATCACTGTGCTATCAGTAGTACTTTAGTATGATGTCCTTAGGATGTCTTTCAGTAACCAATTGCATACATGTCAATAGCAGATGTGACCTTCCACACACAAAATGTCTGTTAAGACAACTCCTGTTACAGTAGAAACAGTTTACATATATACCTGTAATACATACATGACATCCCCTTGCACTAAGAGGTTGAGACTACTGGTGCTGAGGTAGGACTCCACACCATGTTCTGGACATATGGTAAATATATATATATATATATTTACATACGTCTATGGATATATATATATATATATATATATATATATATATATATATATATATATATATATATATATATATATATATATATATATATATACAGCTATATATGTCTACACATATACAGATATATAGATATATATGAACATATAGTTATGGATATCTACATATATATCAACATAAATAGATATATCTGTTTAGATATATATGCACATATAGTTATAAATATCTACATATATAGCAACATAAATAGGCATATCTGTACATATATGATGTACACACACACACACACACACACACACACACACACACACATATATATATATATATATATATATATATATATATATATATACAGAGAGATCTATACATGGCTATCTATATGATGCACTATACAGATGTGTATAAATACATATATATGAATATATATATATATATGTGTATGTACATGTAGACATATATCTACATATGTATATGTATATATCCATATCCTTGTCATGTGTAAATATTAATATTGTGTATACCTTCCCAGATGTAACACACCGTATGTATCTGATATGTGTATATTTAGATATGATAACATATGTGATGCAACAGTAATATCACTAACATGTACTATATAACTGTAGACGTCCCAGAGATTGTTCAATACTAGTCAATATGTCTGTGATGGTTGTGCCCTGGCCAAGCGATCAAGGAGCCTCAGTCCTCACCACTGACACCAGAGAGGGTGTCTCATATAAGAGGGAAGGATAACAAATGCACCCAGTAAAGTACAATTTCCCTTAAGTGCACACAGAGATCAGAGTCAGCCTGGGGCTGGTTGCTCCCTTGCTCCCCGGGTCCCCAATAAGACTCCCCACTGGCACAGCTATAGGGTCCAGATCTCAGCCTAGCTGGCAAGCTAACCTCCAGTACCCTCTCTGTCCAACCAGTGCTTCATGTCCCTGCCCAAGTAGCTGACACACACACACACACACACACACACACACACACACACACACACACACACACACACACTTTGAGATAAGTATTTAAACAACTTCACAGACACTCCTAGGAAAGGCTGACACAGATTCTACAGCTGTGCCCTTTACCCAGACTATACAGTAGTAATTACTGCCACCATCAACTAATAATTATCAGCTACCCAAAGGTCCTTTAAAGAGTGTCCAATTATTACTGTGCAATATTATTATCCAATTGGTAGTATAGCCCAGGGCTAAATCTATAGGAGTAGCTTAGACAGTAAACTCTATAAATATGCAATGTACTCTAGAGATTAACTTATCTGTACATAAACCAGCCACAGTTGAGAAGGGTTTAAAAGTATTTAGTAATAAATACTAAAAACACAAGGCAATACTACTACATCACAGTGCTATTCCAGAGTTCAGAGATCACACAGAAACCTAAAATAATTCTGTAGTACAGTTCTGACATAACAGAAAAACACTTAGTCTAATCTTTATAGTCCTAGTTATTTCTACAAAAAAGCATACTTCAAAGATAACTTACTTACTTAGAGCAAGGCGGTGCTGAGTTAGATAGTCAGACAAAAATGCTTAATAATTTCTGGTTCTCACTGTTTGAATTGAAACTGCAGTTCTGATAAAACATTACATCATTTGTTTGCACTTTCTTGGTTCCCAGGCCACACAGAAACTGCATTTACATTCTTTTACACTTAGAGCAATAAAGGACATTTCACATGTAAATTCTGGTCATTAACTTTAGCCTTACAATAATAGGCAGGATGCTTACTCCAGACTCATTGACTCCAAATTCTAACTTCAAAGGAACAGACATAAAGTAATTTTAATTTCAAAGGAACAATAAGAAATTCTTGACTTAGTTTTCCTTACAGTAGATGGCAATGTTGCCACATTGTTGAAACAGCATTTTTTTACATTTAAGACACAAGCCTGTATTTTAGATTTATATTTACAAATTCCAGAATTATGTATCAAATTTTATTTGACTAGGCTGGCAGCCTTCACCCTCTCTACCCAATCTTCACAAGGTCTACTGACAAATGTATTGGAAAAACAACAGCTGTTGTCACAGCTGTCATGGTGTAGTGGTTAACTGTTGTGACTATAGTGTACAGGGTCCTAGGTTCAAGACCTGCAAGGGCTGTTTATTTTGTAGCTGGGCAGAACACAGGCTGTTGGATACAGAGTGGTTAAGGCAGTTTTAAGCAGCTTTAAGTGTGTTTGTGTGGGTTTGTGCAAAGCTAAGTGGTGCTAACGTATGGTTACATGTGCAGGCGCTTACACCATGTAGGCTTTGCTTACCAGTGTGCAGATCTGCTTAGCTGTTATATTGCAGCAATGCTGACACCTGCTAAGCATGGCTCAGCCCTGGTAACCAGTGCTCACATCCCAGTCTGATAACATAGCAGGGTAATGGCATCTGTAATAAGTGCATGGCATTTATGTGCTGTCATTACAGTAGCAAGGGGTGTGAGTGTCATCCCTGGGACACTTGACTATATAAGACGTGTACATCACTCCTATCCATGTGAATCTGTCTTTATGTGTTATTGGGGATATCTATGCATGCTTTTGGACATGATCTGGGATTGTGTGGACTATTACTACCCACATGTTTTCTACAATAGTGACACAATAGCATGTTTAGGAAACAGTTGGCAGCAGAACCACCTCTCCCACCTCATCTGGCCATGTTACCAAGACACATCACATGTGGGACCCACCCTGAGGCCTCCTCATCTACTGGTCCTGCACTAACTTATGGTGGAACCACCTCAGTGGATGGTGTTCCTCCCAGGGGGCACACACAGACAGGATCCTGTCACCTGAGGTCAGGTCCAGGGTCTGTTGCATAGGGAGCTCCACAGAGACTTGGGGGATGTGCTACAGCACCTTGAGGCCCTCAGTACACAATCACAGTGTCCACATGCTCTTCCTGCTCAGCATCCAGCCCAGGCACCTTCAGGGCCATGAAGCTGCTGTTATAACTGGAAATGGGTGGGGGACTTGTTCCCATTGTTTCCATATGAGGGCTCATGGGGCTTCCACATCGCAGACAACACCCACCATCCATGGTGTTTACCCACCACATGTGTCATATACCACCCTTTCTATCTACCAACCCAACCCACCTCCACAAATATACCTGCTATCCTTCCCCAAATTCCCATTCCCACCTTCACAGACAAGGACAATGTGGTCCCAACAAGGGGTTCACATGTGACATAACCGTCCATGTTGCACACATTTACTGCTGTATATATATATATATATATATATATATATATATATATATATATATATATATGTTAATATGTGTGATGTTCCCCTCACACATAGCATGCAGGACTGTGATGGAAATATAGGGGGTATGTATTTATATACATGTGTGTGTGTGTGTGTGTGTGTGTGTGTGTGTGTGTGTGTGTGTGTGTGTGTGTGTGTGTGTGTGTCTGTATAGATGTAGATATATACATATATACATTTCTATATATGTGTATATATATTATGTTGTATATATGTGTTTATATACATATGTATGCATATAGGTGCCTGTATATCTGTAGACATACATGTGTGTATGTATATATATATATATATATATATATATATATATATATATATATATATATATATATATGTGTGTGTGTGTGTGTGTGTGTATAGGGGTAGATTCAGACATCAGGTCCATATACTCTAACTCTCCTTTCTGCACAGCTGTACGGTTCTGCCTTGCTACAACACAGACAGGTACCACATATGGACACAGCCCAACATTACGGGGGGGTATATATAGGGACAGATTGCAGGTAAGCCTATTACACACCTATGGCATTTCAGCATACTACAGTACATGTTAACCTGTGTGTCCTGCAAGTGGTGGGCTCTGGAACCCATGTGTCCATCATTATGGCATTACTTCCACCACTAGCTATTGGCCACAGTAATATACACGTTTTCCATTACACAACACACACTATGATGGCTTACATCTTGTCAGTCAGTGCTGCTCTACACAGTTGATGGGTGTGGCCCACTACCCACAGGGATAGACTCTATTGTATATAGTAGTTGTTCAGCTGATCATCATTACAACAACAACACCTGATGGCACATATAAATCATTCCACATCATATATCCCATTATTGTGACCAAGTACTACAATCAATTACATGCATATGTACTTCACATACCTGTTGTGGGAATGATGTATGTTCTGGATGGTTTACCTTCATGTGTGTGTATTGCACAAGGGTGAACAAGAATTGTCTGAAACGCAATTTGCAAAGTTTGCAAACTTCGAACAGAAAAAGGATTGAATGTGCAATGAGCGAATGCACATTGACATTTGCTCATTGCACATTCGGCATTTTGGGGTGAATTGCATTATAGTGGGGACTGGGAAATATTACCTTTCCCCACTGTAATGCAATCTCAGAGTTAGAACATTAAAGTGGGGGAGTGTGGGGGAGGCACAGCCTCCCACATGGGTGGTGTAGGGGGGCTTGCCCCCCTGCTTTACACTTTATTAAATTATTTTCTCAACATTTATGTTCGAAAATCAGTGAATCTTCTTTTCGATTTGCTGATTTTCGAACATTTAAAACTGTTTTCATTTTCATGGTTATGATTTGCTCATATGAGCAATTGCACCACTGTTTTTCACTGTTATAAAGCTAAACTGTTCCAGATAGTTTGCTTGTAAGGTTTTTTTCCTTTTCTTTTGGCCTTCTTTCTTTCTTTCTTTCTTACTTTGTTTGTTTCACTCACTCTCTCTCTCTCTCTGTCCAGTAAATGGATTGAGCTGCTTTGAATAGATTGCAGCATGGATTTTGTAGGTGATGCACATGATCAGGTGATGGCCTCTGCACCAATCAGTGTCCTCCAGTTGCTACCTCCATGCAGCATGCTGTGTAGTACTTCCAATTACCACTGTCATGGCAACCCACTATACAAATCCCTACATCATGCGGGCATGGTCCTTAAACCTTTCCTGTATAGTGGACATACTTCCTGTGTATGGGCAGCATTGTTGCAGACAGCAGGTAGCAATACCTCTTACAAGAGGACTTGCAGACTCAGGCCAGCTACATAATTGTGTAAGGTTCCAAAACTACAGAGTGTGAATAGTGTTGTTATATGCATTGTATAGCACCAATGTTACAGGGTTTGTGTGTACATACTTGTTTAACATGGAATGCAATCTGTCTGCATAGCTCTCAACTGTGGGCCTATCCACATGATGGCCAGAGGTGAGCCTGTTATATTTTGTCTGTCTACCACACAGGTCTTGTGTCAGATATATCACTGGCAGTGTGTGTGTTGAGTGCTATCACTACATGGCTACATCA
>NC_056744.1:277501558-277586558 GCF_019279795.1 Protopterus annectens
ACATCCACATATATTTGGTATGTGTGCACTGTTTTCTGTATACAAATATTAAAGTGAGAGTAGAACTCAAAGGTAAAGAACCTAGCTGTATTTATACAGAGAGTCTGGGAAGGGTATAGTAGAAACTTAGGTCACCAAACAACTGCATGATCTTTGCTTTTGATGAGTTCTTGAAAACCTGAAATATTTGTTTGAGAAATGCCTCCTGCCCTATATGTGGAAATCACTCAGTTGTGGTCAGATTTAACAAATGTGGATGACACCTGTGGAGTTAAAAAACAGGGAAAGATTAGTAAGGGCAAGATATAGGACATTGTTACCACTGGCAGGGATGTCCACTATCTGTTGTATATACTTTGTATTTACACAGCCAAAGAAACATTCGGCATGCTTATTATTTGTATTGTATATGAAATAGTTTGATAAAGAGCAATAGCAGTAATCTAAAACAAATATATCCTGGCTTATAAATGGAATTTATGGGTACAATAAATTCAGAATAATGTTCAGGAAGAGTGAGGCTTAAAGAAAGGCAGGAACTTAGCAATGTATGTAATAATGGACTAAAAGACAGGTGTCATAAAGAAAGAAAGAAAATATGTAATACATAATATTTGTAAATGGAAATTTTTAATATGTTTTCTTTTCTATTAATGTATGTAATAATTTAAGAAAGGTGTTTTACAAATACATTTTGGTTTATAGATATTTTAGATTGAGTGTTAAGGTAGCTATTGCAACTGAGGATTTCCAAGATGACTGCATACTGAGCAACAGCTTAATTTCAGCTCTTCTAGCATAAAAAAGAAACTTGAGATATAGGGACCAGCAACTCTGCCTGATTTAGTAAATTTATTTACTGGCTAGAATGTACACTGCCTGCATGCCAGTAAAGAAGAAAGATATGAAAGAAAATCAGGTGGAAAGGGTGAAGAAAAAACACTGACTGGAAAGAATGCTTCAGCAGATCAGCAAAAGCAGCTCAAGCTCCAGCTTTGGTGCAAGACTTGGCTTCCAGTAATCTAAAGGAAAAATTAAATCAAATGTGCTTAGAGCTGATTAAAATAAACAAAACACTGAAGGTGTAGATCAACTTGAATAACAAAGGAAGGAAAAAAATGGAAGAAGCTTTAAACAGCTATTCAGAAGAACTGATAAAACTGCAATAATCAGAAGTGGAAATGAAGCAAAGGTTCACTGAGCACAAGACTTCTCAAGAAGAGTTTTTGTTTTTTTGTTTTTTAATGGGAGAGTTAGAGGACAGACCACATTGAGAAAACCAAAGATTTTCTGCTGTTAACATCGAAAGTGGGAGGAACAGTTTGTAATAATTTTTTTTAAACTACAAACAAGAACTGGACTGGCATTTCACAGCATGATTTGTTAATTAAAAAGGCACATCTTGCAAATTGCCCAAACCTGGACATGAGAAAAAAGCCAAGACATGTATTAGTTAAGATGCATTCATACCAGCAGATAGAGTTGATCCTGATAAAATTGTGGCAGAAGAGCAAAGTTTTAAAAACTGGAGACAGTAGAATGTTTTTAGAAAATTATTTCCGATACACAAGGCAGAAGAGAAGTGAAATTACCCAGCAATCAGGAAATGTTTGAGAAGTAGGTATGAGATTCAAACTGTTATCCAGCTGTCTTCAGAATATTTTCTCCTGCAGGATCAAAGTAATTTTTTGATGCAGAACAGGCTAAGGAGGAAATACAAAAGTACATCCAACAAGAAGTGAGCCAGCAAAGAGAAGGGGAATCTCCATATCATTCTTCTGATAATAAAGCTCAAGAGAAACTTTGCAAGTGAAACTTTTTTCAATGTTCCCAGAGGAAATGCTTAAGAGGCATAAAAATACACAGAAGTTTATTTATTTAACATTTGTTGGCTGGGAATGTCCGACTCAAACAGAGCCTATTTTCAACAGAGACCTGGGGAGAAATGCTCCAGATGCATGTCTTTGGAATACAAGTTGAATACAAGAATCAGGAGTTCCTTGGACTTGAACCAGAGTCTGGGTTTGGGAGATGGAGATAAACAAGGATAAGACTAGCAACACTGAAATTAGTTAACAAACGTGAGATTATAAAGCATAAATCACATTTGTGAAATAAGGCTTTGCAAGGAAAAGTAGAAAGATTTGACTTTTTTAAACCAACAGAGGACTGAAAAGTGGATACAAAACTTTATGTCATTAATTTGGAAGGACACTAAATAAATCATTTTTTGTTCTTAACAGTATTTGCAGATGAAGATAAGCTAACTGGTATGCAGTCAACACCAGAACATTTCTTTAAAGCTAAATGTTAATGTTTTCTGAAAACATGCAAGCTGTTTTTCACATAAGGAAAGGGAATAAAAATAAAACAAGAACCAACAGCAATTAGTTCAAGTGGGAAACAGGCTGTAACATGCATTTTACCACGGATATCCTTAATTTTAGGTTATGTTTTGTTCCTGTGTGCATCTGTCAATTTGGGACAAGTGTTCCTATCAGGAAGGTTGAACTTCATTATTTGAAGATGTACATAATTGTGTGTGTTTGTTTTCAGTCAATAAGAAATATGGGCATACTGAGGGCATGTTTGTTTTTTTGTCTCATGGTTTTCTTTAAAACAAAAAAGTCTTGTAAAATGTGACATGGGTTAAAAATGGTGATTATAAGAAACAACTGTATAAAAGATTAACCTGCCAAACATTAGTGGGTGCTTGCAACAAAAAAGCTGGAAATCAACATTTTAAAAAGCTGTCCTATATAATAGGTAGGAATAATAACTTCTTATCATAATGGCTACACTAAACATATTTTGGAATATGAACATCCTCACAAGTATATACAAAAAGGAAAGAGTATTAAATTATATTAAGAAATGCAAAGTTCAAACAGCAACGCTACAAGAGACTTATTTGGAAAGGAATGAGCATGTGAATTCGATAAAGAAAGGATTTCAGGAGGAGTATTCAGCAGATCATCAAAGACAAAGGAAAGGGAAGCACTTATACTAATTGCTAGATGAGCACCAACAGTGACAGAAGAGGGAAAAAGATAATAATGGTAGATCTGTGGTAGTAAGGGGCTACTGGCAAGGGAGGAAGACTATACTGGCATGTATTTTTATTCTATCTAAAACTGCTATTAGGAGCTTAAGAAAATGTTGCTAGAAATAATAAACCTTCAGCAGGGAATATTATTTATATTAGGGGACTGGAATTTGATTTGCAGCAGTGAGGA
Organism: Protopterus annectens; assembly: GCF_019279795.1. Lineage (NCBI taxonomy): Eukaryota > Metazoa > Chordata > Ceratodontiformes > Protopteridae > Protopterus > Protopterus annectens. The sequence continues at coordinate 277,504,795 of NC_056744.1, forward strand.
TTCATCTGGGGGACCTAGGATGGAACATATAACAAAAAGAGAGACGATTTCTGAGAAAGTTATGAAAATATTTTGTATGGAAGATGTGCATTCAGTGGGATCACTACGAAATACCGAACGCCCACAATCCCGATGCAAAAAACAATGAGATAGATGACTGAAACCCTGATTTACCGAAAGACCAGAAGTGCGAAATGCAAAATCCCTATGTTAAGGGATTTTGCATTAGCGCTTCTGGTGTTGAGGTTCAGGTAAGTATATGTGTATAAGTGTGTTTGTGAGGGGTGTAGTGTGTGTAAGTGTGTGTTGTGACTGTGGTGTGTGTGTGAGGGACTGTAATGTGTGGGTGTGAGTTTGCCTTGTGTGTCTGTGCAATCTCGAAGTTAGAATAATGAAGTAGGGGGTGTGGGGGGTGCAGCCCCCCACATGGGGGTGCAGGGGGGCTTGCCCCCCTGCCTATGTCTAGTGTAGGATGCATTGTTTAGTTGTGGGGGAAAGGTGTGTGTGTGTGTGTGTGTGTGTGTGTGTGTGTGTGTGTGTGTGTGTGTGTGTGTGTGTGTGCGTGTGTGTGCGTGTGTGTGTGTGTGTGTGTGTGTGTGCTGTTTGGTTGTGTAACTTTCGCGATTTTGAATTTCATGGTTTTAAATAGTCAGTATTGTGGGATTTCAGGCATGTGGTCTCGGTGTTTTAAGCATCAGGATTTTGGGTGTTCGGTATTTAGCAGTGATTCCACATTCAGCAGAAGGTACTTGATGAGAATTTGTATATTATTCTCCAGAGTACAATAACTGGGATAGACTAGACAGAAACTATACTTCACAACAATATGTGGGTTTAATTGAAAGCTTTAACACACATCCGATAACTAATTCAGATCATGAGCCAATAACAACTGAAATACAAATGCAGGGTAATGAAGTAAAAATGAGACAAGCGTTTCCTAATCTACTTATTAAAAAGAGAGGAATTTAAGGAATTTTTAGGGGAAATCATTCAAGATAGAAATTTCTCCAGAAGGTATAGCTAATGAGCGGGGAAAAAAAATGAAAGTGGAGTTTAAGAATATCAAAGACATAAAAGAAAAGGGATATTTTTAAGAAGTAACAAGAATTATTTAGAGGGCTGGGAAAGGTTAAAGTATTGGAGAAAAAGGAGTCTCACAGAACAAGAAGAGATGCAACTGCAGAATGCTAAAAGGAAAACTAAAGAGTATCTGAATAATATGTAGGAGTTTAGAAACATTGCTGTTAAGCAATTATTTTTTAATAATAACTCCAGAGCACAAAAGCTTTCAGCACACTGACTTAGGCAACAAAAAGTACAAATGGCTGTTGCCAAACTTAGAGACCCTATAACAAAAAAATAACCAGAGATCCTGGAGAGTTATTTTGTACATTTTATGAAAGTTTGTATAAACTAGAGAAATGTGGAACTCAAGAAAAAGCACAGTTGAGATTCAAACAAGTGCTGAATAAACACACTTCAATTATTAACTAATAACTGCTTATCAAATTTCTTTTTCTGTTTAAAAAGCTTTATTTTATAATAGACATTATTGTAAACGTTTTTTAGTTGTCTGTTATATATATATATATATATATATATATATATATATATATATATATATATATATATATTTGTTTTAAAATATTTATATTATCAAATATTAATGTTTTGTTGTTAAAATTCATAGGTTCATAGGTTTATAGGTTCATAGGTAGGTACTAGGCTATCGGCCCAAGGGCCTATGCAAGCCTAGCCAACAAGGTTCCTTGGCTTACACCACCCAAGAAAGTTATTTTCCTGTGCCACTGATGAGCAGAGACACAGAAGTGATCCCCGGGGTGTATTTCCTATTTCCCATCCACTCATGAAGATTTTTCTTGAAGAGTGCTAATGAAGAACTTTGCTTGACATAGATGGGTAGCCTGTTCCAGAGTATGGGAAGTCTCTGGGATAGGAATCTATCCCTCCAGCATGTCCTGTTTATTGTGGTGACAAGGTTTAGGTCCCTAGAGTGTGTAGTTTGGAGGGATTGGGATTTCTTTAGGAATTATGTTCAATTAAAACATTTGATAAAAAAAAGAAAGAGCACAAGTGGAAATATTTACAGAAGAATCATTAGAAGTAGATAAAGCTCAACAATTAATACTTCATTTAGGAGAAGATGAGACAAAATGGTGATGTACAATCAATCTGTAATACAGTCTCCAAGAATAGATGGTATTCTGTGGAAATTTAGAAGCTCAGAGGGAAAATAGTAAAAAGATCTTGACGGTTTTATTTAACCATATTTTAAAAGGAGGGGAAGAACGAGCATCCTGGAAGAAAGCTGTAGTGGCTGTAATGCTTAAAGATGGAAAACACACATCAAACCCAGCTTCAAATATTGCCTTTTTAATTTCAAACTAGGGTAACAAAGTGTTTGTATCTATAATTCATTTGTTTTATTTTATTTAACATTTGTTGACTGGGAATGGCTTGCTGAGCTTGTGCCCTTTTTCAGCAGAGGCCCAGGGAAAAAAGGTCCATAAAGTATTACATACACCACAAAAATGTTCACATACAGTACAGTATACATGAGGTAATATAAACATGCTTTATAATGCTTGGATTCCCACTTGTAATATGAGAGTTTAAATGGTGTCATTTAATAGCTAAAAGAATGGCAAAGGTGTTAATAAAATGGAAAGATGTGGATCAATCTGGTTTTGTAGAGGGGATGAAAACATTTGATAGCATTAATAGAACAATGATGATGAGGGAGCAGAATGTAAAAAAAAAATAACTCTGTTGGTGGGTCTTGGTGGAAAGAAACCATTTGAGAGAGTGAGCTGAGATTTCATGAGTAGGGCAATGGAAGCATTTACATTCCCTGATACAATAATAAGCTTAATTAGGAGAATATATGAAGGATGAGAGGCAAAAATTGAAGTGAGTCTGTTTCTTATAGATTGTATCTGAACAGAAGAACCAGACAGAGGGGGTCCTATTCCCCTTTGTTATTTGCTTTATATTTATAGCTATTGGCAATGAAAAATAAGTGACTTGGAAATTGTAGGACATGATTAGTATGGTAATCAAGAAAAGTTGTGTTTATTTGCAGACAATATGATTTTGTATCTGATAAAACCAGAAAAGGACTTCTCAGTGTTGTGTAGAATCTTAAGATAGTTTCAAGTCTTTTCAGGATGTAAATTTAATGAAGATAAAACAAAAGCTATAGCTGTAAACTAAGTACCCACACATGATTTAGTCCAGCAATATAAATATTTATGGTGATATGATAAAATGAAGTATTTCAGAGTATGGATTAAAAAATAAGTTCTGTTATGGCAGTTAAGGATATGTGGGAAGAGACAAAACGAAAGATAATATGAAAACTAAGAAATTAAGGATTCTAAGAACTAAGCCAACATGATAATAGAAAAAGGAGTTTCTTTTGATAGGGATAACTGCAATTGGGGTTGCAGAGAATGGGGAAGAGGGGGCTAGAATTTACTGGAGAAAACTGGCAGAGACGCCAAAGTATTCAGAGCAAATATCTAGACAGGAAAAGGCAACAGAATGGGAAAAAGCCAAGAAGACATTTAGAGTACAGGCTAGAGACTGCCTTCCCTATCAGGGATTGCTATCTGAGTATACGCACACAGAAAGGATAGGGAAACCAAAGTGAAAGAATTGCTTTGGTAGAGTTTTTTCATAGCATCTAGAATAGAAGCTACTGCTAGAGAAGGGATAATTAGTAAGGCATATAAAATACAACAAGATAATCATGGGAATCAACCAGAGGTTAATAAAGATTGAGAAGAGAGATTGGATAAATTATTCACAAGGAAACAATGGGAGGACATATGTATTGTTCCCAAATATGTATCATCTGGAAGAGTTAGGATTTTTACTTGGAAGTGTTTGCATAGGTATTTTATACCCCAAGCAAAGTCCAAATAATGTTTCCTCAAATAAATGGCAAATGTTAGAGGTGAGATTGTGAAGAACAAGGGAACTTAGAACATGTGTTTTTGCAGAATTATTGGGTGAGCAAATAAGTGTAAATAAGGAATTTATTTTTTGAGCTGGAATACAGGATCTGAATTGTCTAGACATAGTAAAAATAAATTACTAGAAAATGGAAATTGATGTCTAAACCAACTGTATTTGATGTATTGCATATTGTAACAGAGATAAAAGAAATGGCAGAGTTATCTTTAGAAAAGGATAGGGGCAAATAACATAGAAAAAATGAAATTTTGGGAGCAATGCATGCAATAATGTTTTGGAGGACTGAGGTTTTAGGGAAGAAACGATTTGATCAACTGAAATGATAAATATACAAATGAACATATGTGAAGTATAATGTTTGCAACTGAGAATATGTTAATATGGCTTGTTTCTTTTATATAAGTGAATGTTTGACTATGTCTTAAGTGATAATTTAAAAATGAGTTAAAAATAAAAAGGTAGCTATTGTAATGGGGAAATGTGAAAAAAGTCCTATTTGGTTATGGTGTGGCAGGTGATGATGTCGGTGAAGACCTGAATTTCCAAAATTTCAGAATTAGGCTCATGAGAGATCTGCTTTAAAGTAAGGGATCTCTGATAAATGCTGATGCTACTCTGTAGTTGTCAATAGATGATGGGTGTTTTCATTGCATTGAAACTACTCCTGTGTTACTATATGTATGTGTGTTATGTTCAGTTTGCAGGAGAACCTCAAGATAAGCCATCTTTTGGTTAAGACTTTTGGCACCGAGTAATGCCACTATAATGTGTCTTGAATGAGAATTTGGTAGATGTGAATGTTGAGTATGCAGAATTTTTGAAACATAGTAGTAAGAAGGAGTGTAAGCTCTTTAAACAGAATGCAAAAAGCATTGCACAAAAGCTAACAGGAAAAGCATAAAATAGAGCATAAAAAAATGATGGCCAGCAGTTATAAAAGTAAAACGTCATTAATGGAATACAAACATAAGTGCTTTCACAGTTACACAGACTGTTTCTTCAGACAATACTATTAGTCAGAAACCTTCATCCCTTAAATACAGTGCTTAACATTCAAATGCACTACCTTCCTGATTGCTTGTTGCACATTTAAAGAAACGTCATCACTACTACTGCAGAAACAGCTAGTGCTAAATACATACTATATACTAAGACTAGTTACATTCAAAGCTACATAATAATATAAGTAGCTATAACCACATTACTTATTTAGAATATGTATCTATACAATTTGTAAATTACATGTAAACAACCTATAAAAAATAAAACGTAATATGTATAAAAAATATGTGTAAAAATATATATATTACCCTGCCAGTATACACACATTTTTTAACATCCTTCTGAAACTATGTTATATACACAGAGGTCTAGCTTTCAGTATGGGTTTGATGGGGATCTAGTCATTCAAATCACTGTCACTGTCAGCTCTTAATTTAATAATCCAGTGGGTTTCATTCATTTCTGTCCTATTTTTAACATCTCCACTTCTCCCACCCAGTGTAGTTTTTTTTTCCATAACTAGGAAGTGAAATTTATTTGTGTCCTCTTTATATATATTTATAAATTACATGTTTGACTAAGGCATTAGTTGTGGTTCTTGTACTAATAATATATATATATATATGGATCTAGGGCATTTCACCGAATGCACATTTCACCGAAACTCATATCACTGAACACAAATCACCAAAAGCACAAACCACCGAAAACACAATTCACTGAAACACATTTCACCGAAAATGGTATATGGCTTTGTCTCCACTGTATTGCGACCCTGGAGTTGGTATATATAGTAGGGGTGTGTGGGGGGCACTACCACATGTCACATATATATATATGTTCCCTTATCCTATCACATAGTCTGAGATCAGTTTTGCCCACATAGAATGAGCCACAGTGTATGCAGTGGGCTAAATAGGCCACATTTGTAGTATCACAAGTGGCTGCACATTAAATGTGAATATCCTATCAAAATCTGGATGATAGAACTCTCCTGATGGATTTATATAGTCACAAAAGTTACACCTATTACAGAGACTGGTTCCCATTCCAGCTCAGTGTTTCGCTGAGTATTCTTGCACATTGAATAACATAGCCTTCTTTTTAAGGATTTCATATTTTTATAAGTAAAACTCATATTATTACCAACAATTCCTAGTATCCTTTCATCAGATGAACTGTTTTTAATATGGCAAGGCACAGAAGAAGGGATGAGGGCTTTCAATGTTTATATTAATGGTGTCACTTCCTTTTTGAATTTTACCATGGAATATTTGTATGAGCCGATATCTTACTTGGACATAAGTGTGTCCAAGTATCAAATAAGGAATGCTAGCACCAAAGCACATAGGAAACATGTCACAGAAACAACCTTCTACATAGAAGTAGTACGCATCCCCCACATGTATTTGATAATATAGTAAGGGGACAAGCTATGAAAGTTTACAGGTTATGTAAAAAGGATGAGGTTTTTGTGACAGAAATAGAAGGACTGGAGAATAAATTTTTAAGCAGGGGATATAGTACATACAAAGGTAGGCATATTATTCAAGAGGTCAAGGAAAAAAGAACAGAGAAGGCACATCCCTATTGTTTTATGTGACTGAGGGGATGGAAGTTCAAATGTGGGGTAATAATAAGCACAACATAGTGAGATTACCTGTCTATTTCTCAATCAATGTTAGATCAGCCACTAAGATGTAAAAGAAGTTTTGGCCTATTCTAGCAGCTGATGAAACGCTACTTGGAATTGTTGGTAATAATCCGAGATTACTTAAGTATTGTTTTTACATTTGGATTTCATTAAAGATGTTTTACTTTTATAACTCCTGGCTATCATTTTATTCTGCTGAATTTTATGCTTTTCCTGTTGGTTGTCCTGTGGGGCAGGTTATTTATCTGGTGTATCCTTGTGCTGTTGTGTTGTGGATTGCAAGAAAGCTATTGACAATTATTGGCAAAGCAGGAGTGTCTGTCATCCGTCTCAGGGGTGTAGCAAACAAATACATTTTTTACTCACAAGCTATTGGTGCTACCCCCCCCCCCACACCGGACACCTATCACTTTAAAATGAATACATCAGTTAAAATGCTGTTCCCCAAGCCCTTAGTAAATGCAATTAACATGTTCAGCTGTTCCCTCAAAAACTATTAAAGGAGACTGCTTTCAGAGTACCAATATTACACTTGTTGCAGGCATTCATTTAATCAGTTGTAGGCATAATATGACTTAAAAAAAAGACATACTGTTATGATGCTCAGAAAAAAAATGTACTTAGCAGAGTACAAAGAGTATTCCTGGCTACACCCATGATCCATCTCACCCCAAAACAATGCATACTGATACCCCTTAGATGGACACTGCTACTAATTATTCAAGGCATTTAGCTTCTCCATGAATTAAGGCATTTTTCTAGCTGTTGTCAATATACTTATTCAAAACCTGGGGATTCTCTGACACATGCAGGGCAAGCTTGATCAAGATCTGCATTTTCCCTTTGGTAGAGACCTTCTACCAGGTCAAAGCTATATTGTGTAGGGTTGAGGAATCTAAGTGGGATCTAAGAACTATTGTGGTTTCTCTGTAAAGACAGCTATCTGCCTCACAAAAGAGTCACCCATTACCAAACCATTTTCAAGAGTGGGTGAATCCATTTTACACCTTAAGTTGTATAATGGCTTCTGAATTATTTTCTCATGATATTGAGCTGTGGCCTAGCATCTGGGATTTCTTGATACTAATTCTAAATGGCTTAGAGTGTTTACTGAACCATATTGTCATATTTAAGTGTAGTTTGTGTACTTGCTGTGCTGGTGTATGCATTATATTGTGCACAGCAGGCCTTCAGACTCATTACCTACTCCTTACTGATTCATATTCTGATATAATAATGCATTTTTTGTAAGCATGAAGCAGTTTCTGCACTACATTAATAGTATGTTCGGCAAGTCTGGGTATAAAAGACATTCGAGCTGACTTTGTTTCCCTATTAGCCAAAAATATCAGTATGCTTAATGATGCATGATTATGATACGGTACTATCACAGGTGGGGCAGCAAGTAGGACATTTATAGTTGTAGCCTTTGTCTTTCAATGGAGCAAAGGCATGCCATTCAGCATAGTAATTATGCTGAGTCACGCACTAGATCTCACTGAGTAATGAAGCTAAACCAGTTTGCTAGTAGAAGAACTTGCTGGGACATACTTCTGATGAGAACTATATAGAAAAATTAGTGCAGTATGATATACATGTTAAATACTACAGTTTTATTACAACAATAATCAGTAATAGTACAGTATGATAGACACTTATGATGGGACACAATACAGATGGAGTATTAATTAGCATTATTTCACTATAATATGTACAGTAAATACTGTGATATATACGGTGATATATATATATATATATATATATATATATATATATATATATACATACCGAAAATGACAGATAACATTCTTAATGAAAAACATTGTATGCTCAGAAACCACAATAAATTTTAACAACACAATGAAAGGGCAATGGAGACACAGTCGCCACAGTTAATTTAACAGAGTCAGAACACTGCAGTGAAGGCACAGCTTCTATAATTAATTTAACAGAACCACAATTACACTGTGGAAGCACAGCTGCCATGATTAATTCAACAGATCTGTGGCCATACAGTGGAGACACAGTTGATGTTCATCATATCGACCATTACTAGAGTAGCTTTCAATATAAGGGTTATATTTTTCCAGCTTTCAAAGCTTTAGGGCACCTTCCTCATGCCCAAACTGGCAGACAGCTAGAGCTGAGCTGACTGAAAGACAAGTTTGGGTATAAATCCCTTTAGAGATTTACTGCTGACAAAGACTATGCTCCTCTGAGGCTTTCGAGGATCAACAGCTGGCTTGTGCTTTCCTTTTGCTGGGTAGATAAACTCCCTTTGGTGGAAAAAAACTTTAATTTTCTTAATTTTGTTGATGTTTTATTGCCTACCTATTCAGGAAAGTTATTTTGAAGAAAGTATTGTGTTTTAATGGACTGTCTTGAGACTGTAACCAACTTCTAAATGGAGTGCTTGTTTTTTTCTGTTAGTTTAAAAGTTGTGTAAAGCAACCAAAAACATTTTTTCAGGAGAAATAGTGTCCGTTTTATTTTTGTTGCGCTGGCATTTCATTTTATAGTGCTTTTTACTGTGTTTTTCTGTTAAAAAAACTAACTTTTTTCCTGTCAGTGTTTACGAGCAATTGCTGCTTATCTTCTCTGAGAAAGAGGCACCATTTTGGCTTGACCATGGAAAAGACTACTGGTTCTATGTTCAGCCCCTATTCCAACCACAAAAAGAGAAAATTATTCAAAAAGCCTTGCCACTACTGCAGGCTATCAATTTGCATCAGCCACAGGTGGGTGACTCTGCTGCAGCTCTTTGTTGTACCTCAGACCACTCATCTTTTATCCTGGATCCCTTTGGTATAGCAGTTAAAACCCTGTTCCAGTAATTAGCCAGGTCCTCCATGTGTTTGGGTCCCCTCAGTGGACAAGGGAGAGTGAAAATGCTGTGCCCATCTTTAAGGAAGCTGCTGCTGCCATTAGAAACATGGTTGGCCTCATTTGTCCTATCAAAAAAGAAACAGAAAGCCAAGCATATATCTACTCCTCCTTAATTTTCTTTGGTTAGGAGTAGTTTACTGGGTTTGGCTCAGCATTTAATTCAGGCTACTGATCCTTCTTGTAAAGTAATATCTAGTAAAAGAAAGAGGGGATTCCTCTTTTCCTGGTGAGATTTAATATTTTACAAGCTAAGCAGAAAGACTCAGGGATGGATAAAAGTTTTTTTCCTCAGATTTATGATTCAGACTTTGAGGAGAGCTCAGTTTCTGATTCTCCCTGTGTGGGTTTCTTTTTCTCTGAGATTATCACTAGAATGTACCAGTATTTTCAGTGGGATAACACTGAGGTCTCTCAGTGCCTCAGAAAATACATTGAGTTGTTACTGAAGAATTTTCTAGCACCTACACCCATTCTTCCTGTACTGTCTGCTTTAGAGGATATGTCTGTTACAGACTGCAATAGTTCTAATATTAAGCCAGCTGTCCTTAAAAAAAGGCAAATAGGATGTATAAAGTTTCTCAGTTTTTAAAATTTTTATTAACTATTTCCAAACCTGAACGAGCAGCTATAGCTTTAGTTGACCCCGCTGCTGCAATGCTCGTAGTTAAGTCCAGCCCAACTCTTTCTGATAGGGATGGGAAAATTATTTATAAGAATGGGAAAAAGTGTATATTCCTACATCTTTGATTTTCAGAATTTTTAATTGTCAGGCTCATATACTAACATTTGGTTTTCACAAATTGTGAAAATATGAGGTATGTTTTATCTTGTGAGGAAAAATCTGTTTTAAATAATGTTCAGTTGCACAGGTCACTACTCCTTGTTTGCAGTGTGTGTATGACTTTGTTGATACTGCTTCCAGGGCTATGGCCACTTGCCTGATTTTAAAGATATTTACTTGGCTGCATTCTCAGAACCTCCCAGATGATGCTAAAAATGAGATTTTAAATTCTCCCTTGGATAGAGATTTAGTATTTGGCACCTCTGCTGCAGAGGTGATCAAGATGTGTTATGAAAGAGGCAACTGATCCAGGGAATCTCATAGATTTTTCAGCCCTCCTTTTCCACATTTTTCAAGAGATTTTCTATCTTCTAATACAATTAAAAACAAACAAACAAAAATAAACAGAATAAACAGTCTCAATAAAATATAGATAAACAGACACTTAAGAAGAAACAGCATGGGAGTCCCAAAAGAAGTTAAACAATTCTGAATGACTGTTTAAGATCCACCCTGATCCATTTTTTGCTTCCAGAAAGACTGGGTCTCCATTTTTCTGTTTGGCAACAGATTGTTTCAGACAAATGGGTTCTGAAAAGCATTCAAATTTACACAAGGCAGAAAATTCCTCCTTTCCAGGGGGTCATTCCTCATCCTTCAGGTCAGACTTTTCTGTTTCCACAGGTTCTACATCACTTTTTTTATTCAAGGATATTCCTAGTGCCAAAGAAAGAAATGCTTGGAGACCAGTTCTGGATCTTTCTTTCTAACCATTTTTTTTGTAATAATGCTCAAGTCTGAAATGATTTCATTACACATACTGTTACTTCATCTTCCTGCTTCAAGTTTCTGGCAAAACTAGACTTAGAATATATTTATTGTCATGTCCTTATTCATCCAGAATTTAAGTGTTTCTTAAGGTGTTGTGTGTCTGGATCACATTATCAGTTCTCTGCCTTACTTTTTGGATTATCCCCTGCACCATGAGAGCTCACAAAGTTTCCAGTTTTAATTATAGCTCATTGCAGGCTACAGGGTATCCACTTCTTCCTTACTTAGATGACTTCCTTATCATTGCAGAGTATTTTTCAAACTGTCAGAAATGTCTCTCTTGGGTGAGACATCTCTTACATAAGCTGAGATTCTAACAGAACATTCAAAAGTCATTCTTTTTTTTTTACTCCGTGTTTTTTATTAAACTTTCAAATAATTCCATTCTATAATAATCTTAATATATTTTCGGATAATTAAAACAGTATGATTAACTATATGCAATATTTACAGTTGGCCTGAAATTAAATTATTATATTGATCAGTCTAGTCAGAATAACATCATATTAATGAGAGATCATCTGTTCCTTTTTCTTTTACTCTCAATAGGAGTTTGAATTCAAGTTTAGTGTCTCAATAAGTGATAGTATTTTTTTCCCATGGATTCTTGTTCCATCATCTTGGAGCTACTCTTAGTTCTTTTACTCTGGTTTCCAGTAATGCAGTTCCCTTCAATATTAGCAGAAATTCTTTAAATGATGGTTCCAGATTTGATTTCCATTTTCTGGTAATACATTTTCTAGCATTTGCTAGAATGTTCCATAGTAGGTAGAGATTGTTATTATTTAAATCTAAATTCTCATTAACATTCAACAAAATTAGAGATTTACTTACTACAAATGTATCTGAGAATATGGCTTGTATGAAATTGCTGACATCTTCCCAAAACTTTTTAACTTTAATACAGTCATGAAATACATGTATCCAATCTGCTTTACAAATCTGCAAGCATCTCCAACATGAAACATTATTAGAAGTATTACTTTTTTAAATATATTTGGTGTAAAAAAAAGATCTGTGCAAAAATTTCCATGTGTAAATTCTCCAAAATTGTATGATGGATGTCAATTTAACAGAATTTTTATTTTGGTTTTGTTTTCCAGGGATAAATTTATTGAATGACCTTTAGTTATATGATTCCAAAATTTTTGATTGATTTTAAATTTATAATTTATTAAAATATTATATAATTTTGATCTCAAATTTTCCCAGTTTTGATTATTGTATACTATTTCATATAAATGAGTTATAAGTGTAGGTTTATCTCTAAAAGAAGAATTGTTAATTATTCTGCATAGATCTTGTGAGTATTGTAATATGCTTTGTAATAATACCCAGTCTGATGTAGAGAGATTATAAGTTTTTATTATTAGTTGACTATCCAAAACCTTATGTTCATTAATGCATTGTTGCCAGCAAATTAATTGTTTCTTTTCCCAAGTAATGAAAGCTGTCCTATGCATTTTGTTTGGAAAATTTCTTATTACATGGAAAGGCTATAAAAGTTCTAACTATAACTTTATATCTGTATTAGAAGTTACAAATCTTCTAAATGAATTATACATATCATTTAAGTATCTTAGATTAGTAGGTCTTGTTAGATTATATTGAAGGCTAGCACATAAAATATGCCATGGTTTATTAATATGATTGTCTATCATTAAATTCTTTAAAATGGTATTTTTATTTGAATAAACAACAGTGTGGAGAGATTTCCAGTTTGAAGAATAGTGCAGATCTATCCAATGTATAATTATTTTAAAAATGGAGGCTCTAATATAAGTTTCAATATCCGGGAAATTGATTCCACCTAGTTTCCATGGTCTAATGTGGTGTGTATAAGCTATTCTGTTTTTGTTAGGATGCCAAAGAAATCTTAATAATAATGTATTTATTTCTTTTAAAAAATATTTGTCTGGTATTACTAGAATAGCTTGTGTATATATAGGATTTTTGGAAGTAATATAATTTTTATTACTTGCAATGTTATATATATTTTGTTCCATTTTATTATATTTGACTTTATTGTGTCTATGATTTCCCTGTAATTTATATTTAAATTTTTTTCTAATGCTGTACTTAATGTTATATCTAGATAGTTTAAAGTGAGAGATTGTTTACCAATTATATGATTATCATTTATTTGAAAATCATTTTTTTATTCAGTATCATAAAATTTGATTTTGTTTTGTTAAAATGTAATCCTGAAATTGAATAAAATTTATCAACTTGTATATCTAATTCTTTTAATTAATTTTTAGAAGTAGATGTGGTAAGAAGTATATCATCTGCAAATAACATTATTTTTGAATTATATTGATTATATAAATTTATACTCCCTATTTTTGGATTGTTTCATATTGAGATGGCAAATATTTCAATAACTAATGCAAATAATATGGGGGACATGGGACAACCTTGTTTGTGCCTTTTGTCAATATTATTGATTCAGAGGTGAAATGTCCTAATTTTACATATGCTAAATTGTTTTTATATATGTTCTTTATTAATGAAATAAAGGAGCTAGGAAACTCATAATATTCTAATATTGCGATCAAGAAATCCCAGTTTAAGGAGTCAAAAGCTTTCTCTATATCCAATGCAATTATTAGGCCTCTTATTTTTCTCTTTTTAAATAGTCAATAATAGTTAGTATTCTTTGTATATTATCATAGGTGCGCCTATTATGTATAAATCCTGCTTGATCTTCTTTTATAATTTTTATCATAGATTTTTTTATTCTATTGACTAGAATAGCCATAAAGATTTTATAATCATTGTTTAGTAATGAAATTGGTCTATAGGAACTGCATTTTGATGCATCTTTATTTTCTTTTATTATAGGAGTAATTAATGAGTATCTCCAAGATGGTGGAATGGTGTTGTGTGTTTGTATTTTTATTAAGGTTTTTTTTGGAAGAGTAAGATTATAGATGATGGAAAGATTTTGTATATTTCAGCTATAATACCATCCATTCCTGGAGCTTTATTATTTTTGCTTTCTTTGATTTTCTCTGAAATTTCTTTAAGAGTAATTTGCTTTTGAAGTTCTAATTTAAAATTTTCTGGGATTGCTTTAATCAATTTGGGTTTCAAATCTAAATTAAAGTTTTTTTGTTTGAGTTCCTTCCATCTTATAATGTTCTATAAAATAGTATTTAAAAGCATCTAATATATCACTTATATCTGACACTTTCTTGCTCTTCCTTCCTTCCTGTATAATAGTAGTAATATTATTTCTTTTAGATTGTACTTTAACTCTTATCGCCAAGTTATGCATATGTTTAGGAGAAACAACATATGAGTTTAATTTTAATCTTTCTAGTGCTAGATTAGTTTTATGTGTTAGAATTCCATTAAACTTTTCATACAGATCATTAATTGTCTTCTTATTAGTCAGTGCATTTATTAAATTATTTATTTTTATGATTTTATTTTGTATGTTGAGTAATTCTGGTTCCCATTCTTTTAGTTTATTTTGTACCATGTGATAATTTTACCATAAATATAGGCTTTTAGAGCATCCCATACCATCACTATGCTGATTTCATTAGTGATATTAGTGTCTAGAAAGAATTTCAACTCTGTGAGTAGCCAAGGTTTAAATTCTTTTAGTTTCGTAATATATGCTGGATTTCTTGTCATCTGTATTAATGTTTTAAAATTTGTTTGAATATTAATACGGATTGCTCTATGATCTGATAATGAACATGGTATGATTGTAAAACTATTTATCTTCGTATCAAGGTCTTGTGCAACAAAAATTTTATCTATTCTTGTTTGGGTTGTAAATCTGTGATCCTTGTGCGAAAATAATGATGAGTTACTTTCTCTAAATTTGAATGTGTCTATTAAATTGTGATTTTCAAGCCATTTTTTGAGTAGCTTTGCTATAGGAGTTATACATATTTTTTTTGTTGGTGGTCTCTGAATTATCAAGAATGCAATTAAAGTCACAACCTAATATCAAGCTACCTTTTATATGTTTTACTAATAAAGTCTAGATGTTTCTTTGGCGTACTTTTTTCTATTCCTGGGAACCAATAAAGATTTACTAATGTCCAGATTCTATTATTGAATTCTAGTATAACAAGTGTTATAAACCCCTCTTTATCTTCATAGCTATAAAGAATTTGGGGATTAATGATGTTTTTCTCCCTAGTATCCTAACTCCTCTAGTTTTGGTTTTACAGGATGATTGTGCTATTGTTGTATACTCATTTGGATTCCATAAATGCTTTTCATCATCTTTAAAGTGAGTCTCTTGAAGAAATATTACTTGCACTTTGTTTAATTTTAAATATTTTAGTAGATTTGCTCTTTCCTTTGGATTATTTAAAGAATTTATGTTCAGTGAAAGTAATGTTAAGTCCATGTTTGTTGTTGAGTTTCATGCTTGCTAATATTTATATTAATATTCAAGTCAATTTTATAGTATTGTATTTGGAACAAAATTCTCCTTATTTCATGCATCATAAATAGACTGAATGATGTTCATTTCAGGCCATAATAAAAAAGTGTAAAATAATTTAAGTAAAATTATTTTGATTAATATATTTTCTTTCAACCTTCCCCCCATCACACATGGAATGATATACATTCTTAATCTGATAGACATAAACAAAATATCTACCAGATTAACCCTCATGTTTGGTAGACAGATTTCATCATGCTCCATTCTTGTATTTTTAGAGACCTTTGAAATTATAAACTAGTATATGTTGAATGGTATTTATGGTTCTACATATTATATACATAGTGAAACACATAAGTAATTGTAGGCTATATATATACATACATTCCTTATTATGAAGAGTTAATAACATATCAATCATATGGCTAAGTATATTCATCTCAAATAAGTTAAACCCGACATCCAGTTGCTCTAATGTCATCTTCTTTTCCCACTCTCTCTCTCCCTTATGTATATGAACAATTTGCAAAGACACAAACATGCATTTTATATACTATTTTCATTGAACCAGTCATAGTGACTGACTGATATCAACTACTGAATCATTTCTGAATCTGATGTGATTATAGATTTTCTATATATGTACATGACCGAACAATTAACATAGTAATATATGCATCAATTGTTCAAGTTAATCATCTAATAGTAGATTATAGATAAAATCTTTTCCAAAGGCATATTGATTGTAATGAAATCTATTTTACATAAATACATTAAGATTTAAAAAAAAATCATTGAATGGTATATGCTTGTAAATTTCTCATGAATCAAGAAATTGTATTACATTCACAGTTGTGATATTGTTTTTTACTAAAAAACATGTAAATAAAAACATATAATTTTTGTTATTGCAAACATATGGTAAGCTCCACAAACTAGTTATTGTTCAAGATAATTTAAAACTCATAGATTATGTATTATATCCAATGTTTCTTTGACTATTTGGTTATATCCTTCAAACCCTAGTTTATAATGCATATTAGAGTCTTACAATTTTTAATATTCTTTTGTCTTTTGATATACACCATAAGTTTAATACATAGATTTTACTACAGGTTAAAGAAACCTTTTATAAACTTTTTATACACAATCCATCTCGTTTATTCATTCAAATATAACAGTTTTAACTTTCTGTCAACAAAACTTTTAAACCAACTATATTTTTATTTAGGATAAGCTTACTGATTAAAAAATATCACACTCAGAATGCCCACTGAAGTAAATTGTAGCATTTCCTTTGTTGTGCAGCTTAGCTATGGTGCAATAAATGAGTTTCTATGCATGACAAAAAGTAAATTAAGTTTCCAAATAAAATATATAATCATAACTAGATTCGGTTAAAAATGATATGCCTGTATTTGCACATGTGCACATTGCCAAATATAGCCATGTAGATGATAAACATATTTGTGTATTGTCACTATTTTGTGCTCATTTCTGTGCTTATATACATATTTGTAGATTGACACATATAGGCTCATATTTCCATGTTTGAGATTTGTAGAATAAATCACGTGACTATGTTTCTCTAATTCTTACAGAGTTATTATACAGTGTTTTCCTGAACTGAGTAGATGTATTTCTTCCTATTGTTTAGCCTTGTCTTATCATTACTTTTATTAAAAAGTACTTCATATTTATTCCAACTCAATATTCTGAGTCTATCCAAGAGCTTTACAATATACAAGTCAATTCTCCTTTTGAAATACAATCTATTAAAGAGTTAAACATCAATCTAAGAGAGATTTTCAGCATGTTTATGATTGGCAGCAGACTGCTGTTATACCTGCCACTAACTGTACATAATGTAGCCTACTTTTCTATGTCAGTGCTGGAGACAATTAAAATTGTATCTGTTGTCAGTTGTAAAATATCATGTCACTGCATTTTACAGATTAACTGTCCATCAGAATTTTAAAACTGCTGGAATTTGATGTTTAAATCCACTCAACTGATTAACCATATATCCCTTGAACGGGCTATGCTAGGTGTACTGAAAGTCATAATGAGACAATAAAGTGGTAGAACAGCCCAATACACACTATAGAACTTTGATGTATATATTTTAAATACTTGTGCCAAAAAATCAATATGCATTACAGGAACAAATTGACTAGTAGACATTAACTGGTATGTATGACACACTGCTGTCTATTACATTACAGGATGTCCCTGTCCAGTAAACAACAGTTAGAACTGGATTGCATTTGGTCTTTAACATCTAATTATACATTGTGCTAGTCAACCAGCTATTTCATGTAAGCACATGCTAGAAAGGTGACATCTTACAGAATTATCATTTATTTTGGAATTAGCAAATACCTCATACACTAATACAAAAAAAAAAATCTGTTAATGGTCAGTCATCTGTCCTGTACTATTTTTTTAACAAATACACACATTAACCCACAACTCTCCCCCCCCCCACACACACACACACACATACACACAGGCATGTAAATATTTTTAATTAAAACAATGTTAAAATCTGTCACAGGGTTTTTTATAAGCAGTACAACAGCTACAGTCAAGAAGGTGCAAATATAACTTTGAAATCAGAAGCTTTTAGAAGATAAAATAAATTCTGTACATAAAATTCGAAACATTTTCCTGACCATTTCCTGAATGTTTTGGACATTAATAATCAGAGTGTTATCAGGACTATATTAGAGGGAGCTTGTCACTTTAAGACTAACAGGAAGTGTACAGCTGTACTGATGTGAAAACTCTTGGTATCTTGACTAACAGTTTATACACTGAATCCCTGCCACTCACCACTCTGTAAAAGTAACTGTTCTTATTTCTATTTCTATTTTAGTGATTTAGTTCGTGTACTAGTATAGTGGGCTTTTTTCACATTGAATTTTATAATTGTTGTAGTCTGATAAAGCTGAATGTGTTCATACAATTTTTTTCCTTTTTTCTTACTCTCTCCCTAGTAAGACTATACTGTGTTCTGTCCTCTTCCTCTCTCTTTTACATCATCGTATCCTTGTAGAGAGTGAGTGCAAGCTATTAGTGCTACTGTGGTATTGAATGATTACAAGGACGCTATTCATGTGTTCGCAAGTGTGTTTGACTGTGAAATGAGCTTGAGGCTTCTTGTAAACAGCCGTTATTTATTCATAATCTCATCAGACAGTTCGAGTAAAGAAAAAAAAAAGAGAGATGATGCTTTTAAACTGTAACAATGATGTGTTCAACACTGATCAGTTATATAACTACTATATTTATATTTTTTACCGATACCTACTGCTTATTGCTTGATCTCTTGTAGCCACATAAAACCCGATGGTTACAAACCATCTATATGAGCTGCATGTCAGTATTTCTTAACGGAGACACCCAGATCATTCGCTGCTCTTCTCCTTCATCTCCCCACCTCCCGTTCTCAATTCTATCCCATCAAGACATCCTATTAAGTAATTAAAATGAGCTTATTGAAAGAAACAATCCCTACAATATTACACATTTAAATTTGATATGAGTGTCGTTGTGCTAACCACTTGACACAAGCAGCCTCATCCTGGAGTAAGTAGAGTTGAAGCATCACTGTATTAAAAAAGAAAAACAAAAGAATTATAAACAATATTATGCATATTGAGACAACTAAAAAAAGTAAATGTACATACGTTTTAGTTTCAGTTTCCTTTAGTATATATTTCACTTTTTAGTAGAATATTTGAGAGTATTTAAACTTGTTACATTTTTTATTTCAGTCCTTTGTTTCTTCTTCTTTACATCAGTCCAGGAATATTTTTCTTGGGATCTTTTCAGTGAGTTAGATGTTGACCAGTCCATTTCTTCTGGAATTGTAATTATATTATTGTTTTTGATAAAAGAAGATGCCTCATCTATGCTGTCGAAGGTTCTCATCTCATTTGAGTAAAGAATCTTGATTTTTGCAGGGTATGCAAGTTGAGCTTTGATTTTGTTTTGTTTCAGGAATTTTACAAATGGCCATGCTTTCTTCCTTAAACCTAGAACTCTAGTTGAATAGTCATTATCGAATCTTATTTGGTGTTGTTTATACTTTAAAGGACTTTATCTCCATGCTGACTTTAGTATAAGTTCGTTATCAAGGTATGATAAAAACTTTATTACAATGGATCTAGGAGAAGTATTAGGAGATGATGATACAGGTTTTCCTATGGCTCAATGAGCCCTTTCTATGCCATTTGACAGTCCTTCTTTTAGGACTAAGAATTCCGGCAACCAGGAATTTAAAAATAAAATAATGTCCTCACACTCAGCTTTCTCTGGTAGACCACATATTCTAATATTTGTGCGCCTTTCTCTGTTTTCTAAATCATTTATCTTGTTGATTAACCAGTTATTTTGTTGTAAGAGAAATTCACTTTGGTTCTCTTCTTCCTTCAACCTTCCATCTATATCAGAGAGAGATGTTTCAATGACCATTCTTTTTGTTTGTTGCTGCTGTAATAATTCTTTAAAGACATCTGTTTGTTTTTGGCAGTTCTATTTTAGATTTTCAAGGTTGTTCTTAACATTATCCATTTTCAATGACAGCTCCTGCAGTACAGATGACATCAACTGGATTTCCTTCTTCAAGGCTGTTTCAGAGTGTGAGTTCTTTGAGAACATTCAAAAGTCGTTCTTGATTCCACAACACAGGATTGTGCTGCTGGGATATCAACTAGACATCTCAGTTCAAAAAGCTTTTATTTCAAAGTAGCTAATGTCTAGAGAGGAGGAAGGGAAGTTACTAGGTTGAAACCATGATTCTTTGAAACTCTGTGGCTAAATAGCTACTTCTGAGCCATGATTCAAAAACAGAATGTTTGTTAAAAAGGCTTAATGTACTCACCGTATCTAGTAAGACCTTTAAAGGCTCTTGGTAACATTGTGATCATCAGATAATGATGAATGGTAACGGAAGAGCAGACAGTGTGTTGATAATGTACAAGACACTATGGGAAAAGAGCAGTAAAATTATTAATACTTGAGTAGGTAAGGGTGAAAGGTATATTGTGGTTATGATAAGGAGACACTTAATAATGAAACCATTATGGTCATATGAGAGATAGGAATTAGGTGAGGTAAGCAAGTGAAATGGAGTGCATAAATACTACTAATGAAGTGATATATGAATGACAGAAAAAGTGTAAGAAAAACGGTGTGGCAGAAGATACTTCCTTTGCATCCTGTAACTGAAAACATAATTTAATAAAGGCCATGTATTATATTACAGGGAAATGAGTGTAGAGATTATATATTAATGAAGGAAGTGCACAGCACTTGATACAGTAGATGATAGATGTATGTTTGGGAATGTGTTGTGGAAAGATACAGAGTCAGTAGGCTTGGCATGACCCTACCAGTGAGAGGGCTGTGTAAAATGCTTTACTGTAGCTGAGAAACAGGAAGGTCCATACTAACCTGAAGATGAATAGTTTTATGAAACAAAAAGGACTGTTTTCTTCCCAAGCAGCTCAGCTTCAGCACACAGTAAATAAATAAATGCATAAATAAATAATAAAAATGTAAAAGTGGATTCAGCAAGATAAAAGCATACTTAAAGCAGAAAAAAAATTATTTTCCTGCCCTCATATATTCTAAACCATTTAACAGATACTAAGAACAATTAATTTACTCTCATTGTCTCTGTCAAGGCTACTTATTTTGATGCATTAAGGTTCTAATGTTAGCAGTGTGGACATGCCAAATAAGATAATTCTCAGGTTGCATAATTGAGAAAAGATGTCATTCCTCAATATCATCAGTTTAAAAGTTAAAATAAAAACTGCCATGCAAAATAATCCAAGTCATATGCCAGAAAGAAACACAGTTACAGAGAATATAGGCAGCAATATGTAGCAGGTTTCCTCGACTTTCAAGCCAGAAGTGATCTTCTTTGAGAGGAGACTGTTATGCTCAATATTTAAATGATAGTAAGCACTATTTCTGACTCTAATCAACTGATATAGAAGGTAAAACAAAAAATAAATAGAGCACTGTTATGATTTCATAGTGCCATCTCATAATGTCTTATCAGTAGGTGAGTTGCTGTGGATGCCCCTGCATAGTCTCTACCCCATGACATATACATCTGCTCAGAGGTCTGCACTACAGCCCTTGATTTTCTATAAATAAATTGTAGCATCTCTGCTTCTCTTAGTTCTTATAGCACTCACCTTTATATTACTAACCATGTTGTTTTGTAGAACTCATCTGGGTATGTGAATTATTACACTTATGTGCAATTAACTGAAAGTGTGGGCAGATATTCTGTTCTTCATGAATTAGCTGAATCAGTTAAGTGAAGATGTTTATTGTGTCGACGTAAAACACATACATTAGACCTGTTGCCAGCAGTAACTCATATAATACAATGATTCTGCATCAAAGCAATTCAGCTTACTCATCTTCTCCAAATTTATAACAAAATTTCACAGAAAATTTCTAATAAACTAGTTCTATGTGGCCTTACCCTACCATGTATACGTCATATGTTTTTAGACAACATTTAACCATGGGTTTTAACAATGAAACAAAATTGCATAAGCTATATCTATATGATCTACATAGCTGTACAAAAAGAACAGGGGGAAGGATATAAATGATCACATGAGTGGGTATAGATTCATCAAAAATGTATGATGAAAGAATGATAAATAATACTCTTAAACAGACACATTTAATATGCTTATTAACTTAAGAAATGCCATTGCAGGTAGCAGGATTACATTACCCAAAAAAATAACAAAACAATTATGGAAACTGTTAGGTTAGAGACAAAGAATTGTGTAAGCAATTGTTTAATGTCTGTTATAGAGGAGAGCGTCATCGGCCTATTTATGATAATTGTTGTTAGAC
The DNA here is from genome assembly GCF_019279795.1 of Protopterus annectens. NCBI lineage: Eukaryota > Metazoa > Chordata > Ceratodontiformes > Protopteridae > Protopterus > Protopterus annectens. The sequence continues at coordinate 277,527,262 of NC_056744.1, forward strand.
TTCCTATGCCTCATGTAGAGAAATAGGTGTAATTGCCAGATTTATATCCAGCACTGCACAACCATTTTCTATGTTGCTCTTAGGAAATGACAGATTTGTTGGCATAACTTGGAATGATAGTGAAGTAATAAAGACAGTTAAAAAAAGGTTGCTTCCTTAAAGTTTTCATGAATGCAAAATTAAGTATAGTTCATGCATTTCCTCACAAGGATCTCAGATATCCTATATCAGCTCTTCTCAAAACTGCAAAACAGATGCATGTGAGATAGAAAGCGGAAACACCAGATTGTGGCAATGCTAAACAAAAGCATTTTTTATCAAATACAAGATGCGGAAGAAGGCCCAAAAAATAAATACATAATTAAATAAATAATTAAATAAAATAATCATTGCAAAAGAAAGATATTGTCAAGCCAAAGGATAAGAAAATAATACCTAAAACACACAGCACTGGAAGAAATGGAGAACGACAATGTATGGGATTAAGTACTTTGGAAAAATGTCTATATCTCATCAAGAATGGTACTTGTATCTGTGCACACAATAAAGGAAATATATCCACAGTATAAGTGCTTTCTAATGGCATGGACAGATAATAATTTGAAAAGACATACTTTTCCTGGATAATATAACAAATGAAGTTTTCAGTAGATAGCAGTTGCCTATACTGTTGTTGGAAGGAATTTAAACATATCTGTATGGTGATGTCTCTGCTAAATCAAGATTGTATTATTATAAAATAGTTTAGCTGTGTAGGAGAAAAGAAGAAGTTAAGTCTAAATAAAATTATAGCTTTAAAGTTTGATGACCACAAGACAAAAGCAATTCAGAACAGTTAAGTACATCTAAAATGGTATTTGTTCCAGCACTTAGATGATACTGGCAATATGGATTTAATGAAGTAATTTTAAGAAAGGGCTGCTTTCTTCCTAAGACAACCATGGCTTCATAGATTAAGCCAAATCTGGCAAACTTTTACAACAGCTACTATCACCTGAATAATTTCCTTAGGAAGTTTGCATAACATATCAGAAGTTTATTGAATTTATCTCACTCAACTAAACTGAATTATGTTTCCACTATGAGTATGTAAATGCAAATGCACCACACTTCAGAATCCCCAAACTGCATTTGTTGTAAAAACCTGATGAAAAACACTTTTCTAAGCACAACCTGGGGGCACAACTCACTGACAGTGATTTCCTATGGAGGAACTCCTATTGTCAATGAGTTTAATCTCGGACAAATGAAGCTTGAGCTAATGAAGCTTGGGCAAATGAGGGTCAAGCATTTAATCTTCATTTACCAGTAGGGCAATGCTGAATTATGTAATATTTCTTTATTATTTTTATATTATTATCATTATTGTAAAACTAAATGAAAAATATTTAATTTTTCCTATCCCTTGTGAAATGCCTGGCTTAAATTGAGTTCCTGTTATTACATTTAGATGTCATACCAACCAATATCAGTATGCTGCATTTCCTGTTTGTTCTATTTCTAAGGGAGATGGTGCCTCCCTTAGCCTCTATCTTAAAAGCACAAATATGGTCTGCCATGTTTATTGTGTGTGTATGTCCTGTGGCATCAGTACTTCTATAAAAGTCATGTAAATGCTGACACTCATGTTCTGAATACATTTTAGGTGATGGAAAGTATAATAAATTGATTTCACCAAGAACCACATGAAACTGATAAATGTTAAACAATATCCAGGATTTAATAATGTTTTAATATTAATTATTAAATATTTAATAAAATTTTAATATGTTAATAATGTTTTAATAACAATAAAATAACTACATCAAGCTATACTTTGGATGACCTGTGGAGAAGCTTTTCTTTTATCATCTTTAAGAATCATTTCCTTCACCTGAATGTAAACACGTATTTAGAGTACTTTTGCACAACTGGGAAGGAGAACTGTAATAAAATAACCATCTATATACCTTTAAGTCTCATTATTTGATTGAGTAAGTTGTATGAGAGGTATGTGGTACATTTATTGACAGTTAACTAAGAGAGGAGGGTATCAGGGATAATAACTAGAATGAATACAAAATTATATTAACATCTACAACTGCAATATATGCTTATACAAGTGATATAGTCCAAAGGACTGTTATTAACATTCTGAAAAAGCTGTCTGTTTTGACTCTGGTAAGATCTTTAACAGAGTAAAGCATAATATCCTTAAAGGAAAATTACTAAGTTTGCAAAAAATTATCTCAGAGAATGGATGAAAGGCTGCTTAAAAGAATGTACACATAAAATAAAATTAAATAAACATTGAGGTAGTGAAAAACCTAACAATATGGCAATTAAAGTATCACAATACTTAAAAAGGGCCATGGCTATTTGCAATCTATACTGTTAATCTTAGAAGAGTTAAACATAATTTCAGAACAAAACATACTGATAACATGCTCCCGTGTCCAGTTAAATAATCTTCATATTGCAGTAGACTTGGAAATGCATTATAGCGTTTGATAAAATGGCTCCATAATAATGAAATCCAAAATAACAGTTAACAAAATGAATTGTTTCTTGGTATTTGCCTAAGAGCAAGTATAGTATATGTAGTTAACATCTGAATATCATTATATTAAAAAGTAATGTCTTTTGGCTTTTCCCAGTTAGGGGGTCGCCACAGCGGAACTCTGGCCCGCTCATGATTGGCAGTGGAATTTTACGGTGCCAAGTTGCCAGCCCGATGCCCAACCTTCAAGGAAGGCACACCCATTCATGCACACACCTACCTGCATGTCTTTAAATGTCACTCGATCGCAGGGAGGACATGCAGACTCCACGCAGAAGGTGCTCCAAGGATCCTCTTGCTGTGATGTGACAACGCTAACCGCTGGACCACCATGGCTCCAAATCCTGAATACCATTATAGTAAAAAAATTAATGCAAACTGGGAGAAGAAGCCCTCACTGAAGCTTCATCTTATAAAGCTCTTGATGTGATCCTTTATAACCTTCTGATATCCCTATTTATATATATTTATATATTTTATTTCCCTACATATAAATATTGTATTCTGAACATAGATTCATATTGGAATGCCCTGCAGAGCCCTCAATCAAAACAAATCAAAGCCTTCACTCTTTGCAAAAAAAATCATACATTTCAGAGACACAAGGCATCCATATGCTGACATGAGGGATCTTCGCAGTCCCCCTTTCCCATACATACTAACACCATTGACAGACAACTTCTTGAAAATAACACATGAAATACAGAAACAAATCACAAAGCACTATATAGTACTTAAGCAGGTAATTAATAATGAAAGTCTGAAAACATTGGGCTATTATTTACATAATATGAAAAGAAGAGCTGATCTTAGTATTTAATTGAAAATCGACAAATTTTCCAATGACTGGAGATTTAAAAGACATTTACTAATGATCAGTTTAATAAAAAAAGTGCATCTGCAAATGCTAGTTTGTGATGCAAATTTTTAAGGATACTAATTCAGCTAATAGACTAATGTGAAACAGTATGGATTTGGTATTGGAAAGCAAATCATATAAATTTTATGTATAAAAAATATGCTATTGCTCAAGCTTAATGATACATTTTTGTCTTTCACATAAGAATGAGTGTGTGTGTGTGTGTGTGTGTGTGTGTGTGTGTGTGTGTGTGTGTGTGTGTGTGTGTGAGTGTGTGTGTGTGTGTGTGTGTGTGTGTGTGTGTGTGTGTGTGTGTGTGTGTGTGTGTGTGTGTGTGTGTGTGTTTGTGTGTGTACAGGTGTGATGATAAGAAGTACAGCCAGCTATGCCAGTAGAAGTGGGGCAGTGGATGTGTAACATATGCCAGCACAGCTAACTGGAATTTAGTAAAGAATTATATGTTATCTGAATATAAAACTGATTTGTACAAGATGCTTGTGTTGAAAATGTATTTGTAAAGTTACTGTGGTAAAAATGTTTCAACAGCATGCCCTGTTGGAAAAAAAATAAATCTGCATATACTATTGTAACTGAATTAAGTCTATATGTTTTAACAGACGATACTGGAAGAGAAGAGGTTAGTCACTGCAGCAAACTTTGAAATATATAGAAATTAAATTAGGCTATAAAGATTGTATCTTACAGTTCTGGTTGCAGCTAGAGACAAAATATCTTGGAAAACAAGTATTAGGAAACCTTTTCATCATCTCTAGCAGGGAGCTAATTGCTACTCTGGATGGATAGAGGCTTAAAATTATTTTCTGACTTCCAGGAGCTGTAGCAGATCTGAGCAAAGCTCTATCTGTGTGTATGGTAACACATAGGTCTAAAATCTTGGCAGCTTCTAGTGTTGTTGATAGTGTGGGAAACAGAATCGGATAACCAGATGTGATGTCATTCTGTAAGCTATCCCATAAATAATATTTAGATATAATATTGAGAAGTCTGTCAGCCAGACTGAGCACTCTGTTTTGGAAACTTGACATAGAAGGGTCCTTCACCTAATTAATTTTGCCTTGCTCTAGTAAGTGAACCAGGAAATTGTATTCTTTAGATTAGTCAGGAGAATATAGTCAGATTAATTAAATATTGTTTTTCTGTGAGATTACTTAAGTATTGTTTTTCTGTAACAGTGTGAACCTGTCCACCTGTGTTATTTTTAATATTTCCTCTGACTGAAACTCTGGTGTTTTTTATTTCACATTTTCATTTTTTCTAATATTTATTATTACATATATTTAAACTTTTAATTGTGGCTGGTCTTTTTAGAAAATATTTGAACTTTGAGAGATTTGCATATATTTATCTGGGGATAACTGTGGTCACTCCTGAAAGCCTGGCTGCTTGGTCACCTTACCATTTGTATTAATATTAATTTCACTCAGTATAATTGGATACCCCTTTAAGACCCTTAAAGTAACTGACTGGCAGCAGTGAATCTGCTTTATAGTCTGGGCAAAGTTGGTAGAGCATGTAACCCGTGCCACCCTTTCCTTTTTGTAGCAGGGACATGAAGCATTGGTTTCCCAGAGAGCGTGGTGGAGGACTTGGCTTGGGCACGTGGCTGAGGACAGTTTACCTTTATATGTGCATTCTGCACATGGGCGAATGCCATAAGGTTGAAAGGACTTTTTCAAAGTTCTGAAAAGTAAAAAAAAAATGCTTCAAATGTGCAATGAGTGAATGCACAGTGACAGTCGCTCATTGCAGATTCAGCATTTTGGGTGTGAATTGCACTATAGTGGGGATTGGGAAATGGACCCTTTCCCCACTGTAGTGTGATCTCAGAGTTAGTATATTAAAGTAGGGGTGTTTGTGGGTCAGAGCCCCCTACATGGGGGATGCACCTCTGCATCACATTGCGTGTTCAACATTGTAGTTTGAAAATCAGTGAATCTGCTGTTCGATTTGCTGATTTTCGAACTCCGGTGACGTTCGACATTCATAATTCGTCCTTTTGCTTTGCACAGCAGGATGATCAATATTTTGATTTTCAACAATGTAAAGGTAAACCCTGAGGACTTCACTCTGCAGTTGTGCCAGTGGGGAGTCTGAATAGGGACTAGGGGAGACAAAGAGAAAAAAACCCATACCCCAGTCTGAGTGTGTTCCCATGTGCTCTTAAGGGAAATTGTGCTTGATGCAGAGAGGTCCGCATCTGGAAATACTAAATGTATCTATTTGTATCACAAGTGAACATCCCTCTCCAGTGTAAGTTCTGAGGATTCAGGCTCAATGATTACTGGCCCAGAGTGGGGATGTCACATACTGTTGAGCAGTGGTGCGATCTTGAACTTCTTTAGCATGTAAGCAGTTGCCACTGAAGGTGGATGTACCCTCAAGCAGCCACAAGGTAGACATTCAGAGTTTCATTTCTCAACAGTTCTATTTAAAATTTTTTTTTTGTTAGTTTAGTTTAGTCAAGGAAAGCAGGCAAAGATGTCAGCACAGGTTTATGGCAAGCTGAAAAAGAAACAATTGGCCATGGTGTTTGAAGCCAAAGGACTGGTGTATGCCAACCTGACTAAAGAGGAAATTATTTCAGCCTTAGTCACAACTCAGACTAGTAACTAGGAGGATGACCAGTTTGATGATGTGGATATGAAGCCCTCAGAAACATAACAGTTCATCTTTTTCTCAGAGGACTTAAAAATCCATCCAGAGTTAAACAGACTTGAACTGGAGGCCAATCATTTGGAGTTAGAAACAGGAGAGAGACTGTGGCAGGAAAAACAGATGGAATTAGAATCAACAGAGACTGCAGTGTTTGGAGGCTGAAGAAAATGAAAAACAGCGTCAACATGAAAGGGAGATGCTTACTCTTCACCAGGGTCATGGAAGTAATGGGTAAGGGAATAACTGAACCCCAAAAGCAATAAAGGTCAAATAATTCCTTCCACAATTTACAGACGGTGATAATTTTGTTAGTTTTATTCATATATTTGAAACAGTATGTAAACACTATAATGTTGACCAAGGGCCCTGGGTATGGTTCCTAACTCCCTTACTCATTGGGAAAGCTGTAACTATTGTTTCTAAGTTGTCTGATATTGATTGTTTAAATTATAATAAAGTCAAATGCTGTTTACTTGAAGCATACAGAAAAAAAGGTTTTGTGAGCATAGACACAAGGCAGATGAAAGTATGTGGATAATATTGGTGAGTTAAGCACTTATTTTCATAGGCGGGTGAGTGGGTGTCAGGTCACCACTTTTGAAGGGCTGGCAGACCTTTTGATGAGGGAAAAAGCCCTTAGCACTTTGCCTGAGTACATGAGAATCTGGTTGGCAGACCAAAAATGTAACTGTGCAGATGAGCTGGGGAAAAAGGGATCTGTACTTAGCAAACAGGGCATCACTGCACAGGAAAGGGATACACAGTGCTGCACAAGGATATGATGAAACCCATGGTGGGCAGTGTAAAACATCCCAACAGAGTCCACCAGTAACAGAGGAAGCCACTAGTTCAGGTACACAGCTGGGATCAAGGGTTAAATGTTTTAAATGTAACCAATGGGACGATGTGTCATACAGATGTCCACTGAGGCAAGGTGGGGAACAGAAGGTGGGGAGCCAGCAAGGGGGAATGACAGTATGCCAGGCATACATTGTCTGGAGACAACAGGGGTACCAAACTATAATAAGATGTTGTATACTATCTTAGTGAATGGAAAACACAGCCTCTGACATAACCATTGTGAAGCTTGCACTGGTTAACGAAGACCAGTACTTGCATGGTCAGTCTACTCCAGTCAGAAATTTAGGAGGGAGCCTATTCCAAATGCCTTTGTCCAGGGATCATTTTGACTGGGAGGGTGGAAAAGGAAACAACAAAGTAAGTGTGTTTGAGGATATCCCCGCAGGTGGGAACTGATTCTGATAATGCAGCACCTTGTGTACATGCAATTACATGCAGGCAGGCTTGGAGACAGCCATGTGGTCTGGTAGCTTGGGGGAGACCCAGGCAGACACTACACCTGAAGCCAGGGCTGGTGGTGTGCCTATTTCAGGGAGTGAGCTATCCTGTAGCGGTGAGCCTGAATTTGAGCCACAGCTGCTGGCAGGTGCCGATGTTACTTTGGACAAAGTGACTGCAAGGGCAGAGGTGAGTGGCACTACCCAGGCTGACAGTGAGGCACCACTGCCAGAGGATCCCATATTTCCTGTGGAAGGGGAGCTGAGAACAGTCACAAAACTAAAGCTGAGACATGCTCAGCTCTCAGACCCTACATTACAAGACTTGAAGGAGGTAACTTATGAGGCACCCGATTCTCAAGGAAAGGGGGAATCTGTATATTGGAACAAAGGGTTATGGTACAGAGAATGGACCACCGATGGAGGACTAGAGTGTGAGGTAATACAGCTGTTGGTAGTGTCTAGAGCCTATTGTGTGGCACTTCTAACCATAGCCCATAATGTTCAATTTGCAGGTCATATGGGCATAAAATGCACAAAGAGGCATATTATGCAGAACTTTTACCGGCTTGTGACTGCAAAGGATGTAACAGGGTACTGCAGGACCTGTAAGCAGTGCCAAAAAGTAGGCAAGGCAGGAGACAAGGTCAAAGCTCCTTTGATGCCTTTGTCTGTGATTGAAGAGCCATTTCAAAGGGTAGCTATGGATGTTGTGGAGACTCGGACTACCCCAATTTCCACAGGGAAGAACTATATCCTGGTGTTAGCAGATTGTGCTACTAGATACCTGAGGTGGTGGCTCTGTCTTACATTGAGGCAGAGAAGGTGGCAAATGTTTTATTATAAAGTTTCAGTGATGTAGGTTTCCCAAGGGAAATACTAACTGATAAAGGTGTCAATTTCATGTCAGACCTGCTGGTTTGTCTGTGGAAGTGCTGTGAGCTGAAGCACTTAAATACCACCCCCTACCATCCCCAGACTAATGGTCTTGTGGAAAAGGTTAAACTCTATACTAAAGAACATGCTACAGGCATTTTCAGACCAGATTATGAGATAGCGACACAAATATTTGCCCCATCTGCTGTTTGCCTGCAGAGAGGTAGGTACCTCAGGAATCCACAGGTTTTTCACCCTTTCAGTTGTTTAATGAGCACAGTGTGAAGAAGTCTTTAGATCTGATTAGTGATGTTTGAGAGGATGAGTCTGGATATCTCACAAAAAGTCTGTTGTGGCATATGTCCTAAACCTCCAGGCCCAGGAGAACCTGGAAGGAGTCCAACCACAGAAGAAGGTCTGGTATGACAGGAATGCTGGAGCCAGAGACTATGTTGTGGGGCAGCAGGTTATGGTTCTCATTCCTGTCAGACACAATAAGCATCAGGCAGTTTGGGACCCTTCAAAGTAGTATGGAAGGGCAGTGATGTTAACAACATGGTAGAAATGTTAGGCAGGAGGCAAAGGCAGAAACTGTACCATGTTAACATGATGGAGCTTTACCATGATAGGGAGGCCCTGGTGTTGAGTATTTCCAGTAGGAGGCAACAAAAGTCTGACTACAGCGAGCCAGCCAGCATAATGCCGAGTTTGGTAGGGCTTAGGGTTGCAGGCATATCATATGACAGTGCAACACTATAGTGGGGTCCTCAATGCCAAGGCAGATGGGATCTCAAGATGGGTATGGGGCAATACGTTCCCAATTAAGCTTATTCCTCTCAAGCAATGTTTCTCAAGAGGCACTTGAAAAACTAGCTTGAATCTTCAAAGGGAGGAGAGATGTGATGATAGAAGGTGCTGCCAGCTATGCCTGGAGAAGTAGGGCAGTAGGTCTGTAACATATGCCAGCACAGCTAGCTGGAAATTAGAAAAGAATTATGTGTTATTTGAATAGCAAACTGATTTGTACAGATGCTTGCATTGAAAATGTATCTGTAAAGTTTCTTGCATTAAAAATGTATCAACAGTGTGCCCTGCTGGAAAGAAAACACATGCACATGTATTATTGCAACTGAAGTAAATGTATATGTTTTAACAGAAGATACTAGAAAAGAACAGGTTAAGCACAATCCATCTACAGCAAACTTTGAAAATAGTTGAAATTAAATTAGGCCATAAATATTGTATCTTATAGTTCTGGTTGCAGCTAGAGGCAAAATGTCTGAAAAACAAGTATTGGGAACCCTTCTTTATTGTCTCTTGCAGGGAGCTAATTGCTATTCTGGAAGGCTAGAGGGTCTAACTTATTTTATGACTTCCAGGAGCTGCAGCAGATCTGAGCAAAGCTCTATCTGCATGTATGGTAACACGGAGGTGCTAAAATTCTAACAGTTTCACTTGTTGGTGATAGTGTGGGAAGTGGAGTAAGATGACTAGATGTGATGTCATTCTGTAAGCTATACCAGAAATAATATTCAGATATTATATTGAGAAGTCTCTCAGTCAGACTAGGCATTCTGTTTTGGAAACCTGACATAGTAGGGTACCTCACCTACTTCATCTTGCCTTGCTCTAGTAAGTGGACCAGGGAATATTATTCTTTAGATTAATCAGGAAAATGAAGTGAGATTAGTTAAGGATTGTTTTTCTGCAACTGTGTGAACCTGTCCACCTGTGCTATTTTTAATATTTCTTGTGATTGAAACTCTGGTTCATAGGTGTGTACAAGGCTAATGGCTCTGGAGTCTTTACAAGCCTAGCCCATAGGATTACAATGGCATCGTGCCACCCGACCTTAGTTCCCAGTGTCTCTGTCGAGTAGAGCCACTGGAGTGATCCCCGGGGTGAATTTTCTATTTCCCATTCACTCATCAAGATTTCTCTTGAAGGGGGCCAGTGAGGTGCTCTGTTTGACATGTATGGGAAGTCTATTCCATAGCATGGGCAGCATCTGGGTTATGAACCTGTCCCTCCTGCACATTCTTTTGATTGTGCTGATGAGATTGAGGTCTCTGGAACGTGGGGTGCGGAGAGATTGGGGTTTCTTTAGATGTAGCATTTCTAACAAAGCTGGGTCAGACATGGGTTTGTAAGTCAAGCAGAGATCGCCTCTAAGTAGGCGATATAAGACAAGTTCGAGTTTTTTTTGAGTATGCCCATATGGGACAAGTGTTTAAGGCCTAGGATCCTCTTTGTGAATTACTTTTTTGGCCTCTCCAGTTGTTGCAGGTGTCTAGTGAGGTACATGCCAAATGGGGCATTGTACTCGATGATTGGCCTAATGAGAGAAGAGTAGAGGGAGACAATGACCTCTTTCTTCCTGGATGCAAAACCCTTAGTAATGAGATGTGCCACACAGAAGGACTTTCTGACCACAGTGGCAATGTGGTGGTCAAAAGAGAGGTTGCTGTCAACCTATGTTCCCAGAGCTCTTATAATGCCTTCTATTTTCAGTGGACCACCATTGATGTGGTAATTCATGGAAACTGGGTTTTTCCCAAAGGCGATGACAACACATTTTTTGGCACTGAGCTTAAGGCCGTGGTTCTGACACCAGTTGTTGGTCTCACTGAGGCCTTTCTGTAGGATGCCAACATCACTTGGGGAGTTAATAATGGCTCCCAACTTGCAATCATCTGCGGACTTTGTCAGCCAGAGTCCCTTCATGTTGGCCTGGACTTCTGAGAAGTAGATACCAAACAGGAGAGGACCCAGGACCGATCCCTGCGGGACTCCACTCATGACTGGTCAGAATTCTGACTTGGAGTCAGCTACTTTCACACTGTGGGTTCTATAAGCAAGCCAGTTTGCAACCCACCTAGTGATATGGGGGTTGATGTCTAGCTTAGTGAGTTTTTCTATGATTCCTGAGTGGGGAATGGTATTGATTCCTGAGTAAGGAATGGTGTTTCCTGTAAATAGATATTTCATATTTTCATATTCTTTTATTTATTATTAAGAATATTTAAACTTTTCATTGTGGCTGGTACTTTCAGGAAACATTTGAGCTTTGAGAGTATTTGCATATATATGTTTGGTATTAACTGCGGCCAGTCCTGAAAGCCTGGCTGTTTGGTCAACATTACAATTTGTATTAATATTAACTTCACTCAGTATAAATGGATAGCCTTTTAAGAGTTTTATAGTAATTGATTCATGGAAGTGAATCTACCTTATAGTCTGGACAAAGTTAGTAGAGCTGGTAACCCATGCTAGCCTTTCCCAGGTGTGTGTGTGTGTGTGTGTGTGTGTGTGTGTGTGTGTGTGTGTGTGTGTGTGTGTGTGTGTGTGTGTGTGAAAATTAAATCTCAAAGGGTTTGTGTGTCAGCTACTTGAAGCAGGGACATGAAACACTGGTTTCAAAGAGATAGTGGTGGAGGACTTGGCTTGGACACGTCTTTAGACTTAACTCTGCAGTTGTGCCATTGCAAAGCCTTAATGGGGACCTGGGGAGTGACATAGAGTGAAACCCAGAGCCCAGGCTGAGTGTTTTCTCTTTGCGTTCTTAAGGGAAATTGTGCTTGATGCAGAAAGGTCTGTATTTGAAAATACTGTGTGTATCCATTTGTATTACATTTGAATGTCCCTCTCCAGTGTCAGTGGTGAAGATTCAAGCTCCTTGATTGCTGGCCCAGAGTTGGGATGTCACAAGGAGTATATATGTAACCATGGCTATTAGGACAAATATGAATATAAGAATATGTAAAAGCATGACTAAGAATATGAGAATGAATGTAATATCCAGTATTTGTCTGTCTGGGAAGACATGATCGACAAACCACGATGCTTTGCCAGAGATGGTCTGCACCTGTCACCCCTGGGATTCAGGTTACTGGCTAAAGCTCTTTCTACCCCTATAGTGCCTTTTTTAGGCAAGGTTCAAAGGATAAAACCACCACCGTAACAGATAGAAGCAGGCAAAATCTGAAGGTAATGCTACTCAATGCTAGAAGTAAACCTCAAAATGCACTCTCTCGAGGCACTCCTAAAAATGGAGAACATCGATATCTGTGCAGTAACTGAGACCTGGTTCAAGGATCCAGAGAGCACCCTTGCAATACCAGGCTACAATTCTTACCACACTTTACGGCCACAAAACCAGGACCGAAACAATAAAGGTGGAGGAGTGTCCATATTCACCAAGCATATTCACACCTCCAGGCTAGTTGCCCAACACAATGCATCTGAAATTCTCCAGGTGCAACTAACACTAGATAAGACTGCAATCCAAATTGTAGCTTGCTACAGATCCCCAACAATGCTCCAAGATTCTCACTACACCTTTCTAAACTTACTGGAAAATATTAAGATACAACCAAACACACTAATACTCGGTGATTTCAACTACCCTGCCATTAATTGGGAAAACTACTCAGGTACCAACTCCTTTTCCCAACAGTAATTGGAATTCATAAATTCCAACGCTCTGGATCAACTAATCCAGTGTCCCACCAGGGGCTCCAATATCCTAGACCTGGTCATTACCAACATGGGAGATAGATGCTCCACACCAGTGGTCACCCCCTCATTGGTCAGGTCTGACCATAAGCAAATCACCCTTGACATCCACATCCCACCCCCACCCCCCAGTAAGTAAACCTCCTTAAAAAACTTCTCCAAAGCCAACTTCAAGCTACTGAAGTCAGAAGTGACAAACTTCACAACACCCACGCAGACAGGATCTGGAGGTTTGACTGCAGAATCCTACACTAAGGCACTGTACGAGCACATCCACTCGTGCATGAATCGTGCCATCCCAAATAGAACCAAGATGCTCTTCTCCAAAAAAAGGAAGCCAATCTGGTGGTCCCCTCCTATAAACAAACTATACAACAGAAGGAAGAAACTGTTACAAAAAAGAGAAAAATCCCAGGATGCAAAAAAACTCCCTCACCAGCCTCAGTAAGAAGCTGAGATCCCTCATAAAATCCTCAAAAGCTAGTTACGAAAATAAAATTGCCAAAGATTCCAAAGGTAACCACAAGGCATTCTATAGTTATGTCAAGAATCTAAATGGCAATGCTTAGATCTGCTCTGAGTTACAACAGAATGGCATCAAATATACTAATCCCAAGGATATTGCCAATATCCTGGCAGATCGATTTAGTGCCAACTTCACCCCACTCTCACCCCCTAAAGGGCCCATCTCAATAACAAAAGATTACCAAATTCCGATAATCATGGCCACACAGGTAGAGACCGCACTCTCCAAAGCTAAGAATACAGCATCCATGGGAACAGATGACATCCCAGGCTGTGTACTACATGAACTACAAAATGAACTGGCACCTCACCTAAGTGTCATGTTTAATCATAGCCTCACCTCAGGCTTCGTGCCCACTGAGTGGTGCACAGCTACAGTTATCCCGCTCTACAAGCAAGTATCCACCTTGGATCCTGGGAACTACAATCCCTTCAGTCTGACAAGCCTGATCTGCAAGGGCATGGAATGCATAATCATGGAACTTATAAACAAAGACATTGGCAACCTTCAAACACTGGACCCCACCCAGTTTGTGTTTGTGAAGGGCCGATCTTGTCTCCCTAATCTGATTGACTTCTTCAAATCAGTCCCCAGAACTGTGGAAAAGGGTAAGGCAGTCCACACAGTCTATCTGGGCCTCGCCAAGGCCTTTGACACCATCTCCCACTCTGGAATCATAGATAAACTTACTAAGCTGGGCATAAATCCCTACGTCACTTGATGGGTTGCTAACTGGCTTACTAACAGAACCCAGACAGTGAAAGTAGCTGACTCGAAATCCAACTCCAGACAAGTGACAAGTGGAGTACCTCAGGGTTCAGTCCTGGGACCACTCTTGTTAGGCATCTACTTCTCTGAAGTAGAGGCCACCGCTAAGGGAATCTGACCAACAAAGTTTGCAGATGACTGCAAACTGGGAGCCATTATTGAATCCCCAAATGATGTGGATATTCTACAAAAGGGCCTTACAGAAACAGATGCCTGGTGCCAGAGCCATGGGCTCAAGCTTAATGCCAAGAAATGTATAGTTATCCCCTTTGGAAAAAAACATATACCCATGAATTACCACATAGGTGGCAGGACACTAAACATCGAAAGTGTGATGAGAGACTTAGGGACACAGGTGGACAGTGGTCTCACTTTCGATAACCACATTGCCACAACAGTCAGGAAATCCTCATCACTAAGGGCTTTTCATCCAGAAAAAAGGAGGTCATTGTCCGACTGTACTCATCCCTCATTAGATCCATTATAGAGTATAATGCCCCGTTTGGTATGTACCTCACAAGACATCTGCAACAGCTGGAAAGGCCACAGAAATACCTCACTAAAAGAATCACAGGCCTAAAGCAGATGCCATATACTGACCGTCTAAAAAACTCCAGCTATACTCTGTGGCATATCGTCTACTCAGAGGCGATCTCTGCTTAACATACAAGGTCATGTCAAATCCTGAGCTGTTGGGCATGCTCCACTTAAAGAAATCCCAATCTCTCAGAGCCACACACTCCAGGGATCTAAACCTTGTCGTCACAATGAACAAAACATGCTGGAGGGGATAGATTCCTGACCCAGAGACTGCCCATACTCTGGAACAGACTGCCCATACATATCAAGCAGAACGCCTCATTGGCCCTCTTCAAAAGGAACCTTGATGATTGGATGGGAGATAGGAAATTCACCCCGGGGTTCATGTCAGTCGCCCTGCTAGACAGGGGCCTGGAGAAGTAAATATTGTGGGAAGAAATATCCAGGGAATTGTTATGGCTAGGCTTGCATAGGCCCTAGGGCCGATAACCTAATACCAACCTATGAACCACCTATGAACCTATGAGAGATGAAAACTGGAGACACTGTAGAGGACAGGGTGCACTGGAAGATCATATCAGTAAATACAATACCAGAATTTTGTTTTTGAATATCGCATTGCATGGAAATTCCTGTTTGTAGTTTAGAGGTTTAGTTTGTCATGAATTTTGAAACCTACCACTATCACCGTTTTATTTTCTTTTTGCAAAAATCTCATCAAAACAGAGATATACAAATTATTTTTCTGCTAATTATCTCCAAGAGTGATTGTTATACAAACATGAGGGAGTATAGGAACCAGATGCATGCTGAGAAATCTTGGCAAGTACTGTGTTCATCTGACTACAGAAAGTGCAGGTAATGGAGAAGGATAGATGCTTAGCAAGGAGATGACAGGGACACTAATACTGCCAGTCATTTTAATCTTGCTAATCATCCAAAGAAGAAAGTATTGGTGGAGTAGTGAGAATTCGGATTCATAGTTCCTTACATGTAAAGGATCATGCAAGCTAGATAACAATAGTGACATGTTAATGCGTAAACATTTGGCATGTTAATGCATAAACATTCAAGAATCATTCATTATCAACTGATTATGTCTTGTGAAAAAAGACTGTCTGTGATAGCTCCTTGTAAGGTATGGACAGAAACATAAGGGAAGGAAAGTACAATATCTAAGGCCGAGTCACAAAGGTAGGCTAAGAAAGGTTCAGAGATTACAGAAAATTATACTTTAGAACTATTAAATGGGGGTAAGAGTTTTAAATTATGACTGGCATGTCAGAGATTTGAGGAAAAACTTGGGCAACATGAAGAAAATATTTTTCTGAAGCAGTAAAAATAATGCACTTTTGCATGGTCTCCTAGCTTTGTACACCTAAAGCATTTTCTGTGTCACCACATCAAAACACCAGAGCAACACATTTGTTTGTGTATTTCTTTAAACAATTTCAGTTTATTAATTATAAATCTAAATATCACGCATGTCCCAGCACTGCTCTTAAAGGAGTAGTATACAAACACAACATTTCTTCTCTTTCCTTTCTATTTATATTCAACTTACCTTATTCAATTTAATTCTGATACATTTTATCCTTCTTTTATCCACTTTTTCTAAGAAATGTAACATGAGCCAATGGTACCTTCTATACTGAGCCAACAGATATTGTCAACATACTGGCTGACAGATTCAGTGCCAACTTCACCCCTACCCCCAAAGGACCAATCTCAATACCGGAAGAATGCCAGGCATGCAACATTACTGCAGCATAGGTTAAAGCTGCATTGTCCAAGGCCAAGAATACAGCTTCCATGGGAGCCGACAATATTCCTGGCTATGTTCTACATGAATTACAATGTGAACTGGCACCACATCTGTGTCCCCTGTTCACTCACAGCCTCACCTCAGGCTTTGTCCGTACTGAATGACGCACTGCTACAGTCATCTCTCTCTATAAAAAAGGCACGACTACGGACCCTGGAAATTATTGCCCCATTACCCGACAAGTCTAATATGTAAGGCTATGGAGTGCATCATCATGGACCTAATTAACAAGGATATAGGGGATCTCCAAACTCTAGATCCCACGGAATGTGGTATTGTGAAAGGTAGATAATTCCTGCTCAACCTGGTTGACTTCTTTGAGTCAGGTGCCAGAGCTGTGGATGAAGCTAAGACAGTTCATACAGGCTACCTCAATCAGGTTAAGGCCTTTGATACCATTCCTCACTCAGGAATTATTAATAAACTCACCAAATTAGGCATCAACCCCTATATTGTTAGATGGGTTGCAAATTGGTTCACAGATAGAACCCACAGTGTGAAAGTAGCGGACTCTAAGTCAGACTGCCGACCAGTCAAGAGTGGAGTCCCATAGTGACCGGTCCTGGGTCCTCTCCTGTCTGGCATCTACTTCTCAGATGTCCAGACCAACATGGAGGGACTCTGGCTGACCATGTTTACTGATGACTGCACGCTGGGAGCCATTATTAACTCTCCAAGTGATGCAGACATCCTACAGAAAGGACTCACTGAGATCAATGACTGATGTCAAAACCATGGCCTTAAGCTTAATGCCAAAAAATGCATTATCATCCCCTTTGGGAAAAACTCAGTTCTCACTAATTACTACATTGATGGGAGCCCACTGAACACTGAAGGCATTATAAGAGATCTGGGGGATACAGGTTGACAGCAACCTCTCCTTCAACCACCACATTGCCACTGTGGTCAGAAAGTGCTACGTGGCACATCTCATTACCAAATGTTTTGCATCCAGGAAGAAAGAGGTCATTATTTCTCTCTACTCTTCTCTCATTAGACCAGTTGTTGTTGTGTCTTTCAGCTTATCCCAGTTAGGGGTTGCCACAGCGGAACTCCGTTCCGCTAATGTTTGGTAGAGGACTTTTACGTGCCGAGTTACCAGCCCTGATGCACAACCTTCAACGAAGGCACGCCCATTCACGTATGCCTCCACACAGAAGACGCTTTAGCTGAGAATCGAATGGGACAACATCTTGCTGTGAGGCAACAAGTCATAGAGTATAATGCCCCATTTGGCATGTACCTCACTAGACACCTGCAACAGATGGAGAGGCCACAAAAGTACCTCACAAAGAGGATCCTAGGCCTTAAATACATGTCCTACATGGATCCACTTCATATGTTCAACACTTCACAGTGTTGAAATTCATATGGCCAAGACCATATGATTGACATTTGAAATGTTGAATATATGAAATCCAAAACAAAAAAAACAACAAACACTTACCTAAACACAGCTAGCAGCAAGCCCCCCTGCACCCCCATGGGGGGGCTCCACACCCCCCTTAACTTAAATATACCAACTCTAAGATCGCACTATAGTGCAGGAATGGAAATCTTTCCATTCCGCACTATACAGAGATGGCAGTTCTGCATTATCAGCTTTTCAAATGTTGATCATATGGTCTCAGCCATATGAATTTTGGCATTTTGAAGTTTTGGCATTGTGAAGGGGACCCCCTATATGGACAGATTCAAAAAACTCCAGCTATTCTCTGTCTCATATCATCTACAAGAGGTGATCTCTGCTTGACATACAAAGCCATGTCTGACCCAACTCTGTTAGAAATGCTACATCTAAAGAAATCCCAATCTCTCCGCACCACATGCTCCAGAGACCTCAACCTCATTACCACAATCAATAGAATATGCTTGAGGGACAGGTTCTTAACCCAGAGACTGCCTATGCTCTGGAATAGACTTCCCATACATGTCAAGCAGAGCACTTCACTGGCTCTCTTCAAGAGAAATCCTGATGAGTGGATGGGCAATAGAAAGTTCACCCTGGCTATCACTCCAGTGGCTCAACTTGATAGAGGCACTGGGAACTAACTTTGGGCATCACAATGTCAGGGCACTTCTATGGGCTAGGCTTGTGAAGGCTCCAGGGCCATTAGCCTACTACACACCTATGAACCTATGAACCTATGAGGGAAGAAGGCGATCCCTTACCTGATCTTTATCGTTCTCTGGTTTCAGTACCTAGCCTTTCTCTTTCTCTGTAACTCCTGCTGTTCATTGCTACTAGTTTACCACTAGCCAATTGTTTATCTTATAGTATAACACAGCAGCTTTATACTTTCTTAAAGTTTCCTGTCCCTGTAATGCATTTCCTTAATTAGAATTCTTATCATACTTAGATTCTTTGAAATAGCATCCAGTTTTGCACCATTATTTTTCCTTTCCAGTTATTATATAACTTTTCATTCTTCCTGTAGTGACAGTATTGTGTCTGTTTTCTTTAAGTCCCCTCCCATGCCATTTTCTAACACTATTAGGCATAGTTTCTACAGCTTCACTCTGAAAATTGTCTCAAATTTAATGTGAAAAAGTACAGTATGGTTCAGTTTGGGAAACAAAATATCTTCAAATACAATACAGTTGACACATCCTTTCAGACACTGCTGTAAGGAATTAAAGCACTCTTGTTAACAATTCCTTATCTTTTCACCATCATGTCTTCACTGTAGTTCAGAAAGCCTCCATTTGTCTTATCTAATTTCTAAAGGAATCACCTCTAGACCCAAAAAGTCTAAATTCACATTTACTCACATCTCATTAGACCTATAATTGAATATAATGCATCATTTGGTATGTATTTGTCCAAGCATATGACTCAGATTGACAGCATACCTCTCCACCTGCAGACATTGAAAACAGGAACAAAGGCCCATAAGAAGTAGGGGCATCCAGCCAGATATGTGGACAGCTGAATGGCATGACATTTGAATACCACAGACTACATGGTTTTTCCTGCTTCCAGTAGGAATATGGGATGCCACTCAGAAACATGCTTAAAAAACAGAGTTGCAAAATGATGGAAAGGTATAATCTTGCTGTTAAAGATAGAATGGAATATATGTAGACTTTAATAAACTATATTGCAAAATTCTACCACACAAGGTAATTTATTTTTGCTTCTGAAAAAAAGAGATATAAAGCATATGTCCTGTGTTGGTGCTATTAGTATTATGGTCATGTATTGTGGTTTCTGTGTAGTAAATATTCAAAAATCACATATGATGTGGGGAGGGGATTCAGAAAACCGTGTGAAGTGATAAATCAAGCCCAAAAATAGGACATGTCTCCAAAACAGGATACATCATGTGTTGGGGTAAATCAGGCCTAAACTTAGGGATGTTTTACCAAAACAGGGACAGCTGATAGGTCTGCTTGATAGGCCTCAGAGGTTTTTATCTAAAAGGATTGGTGGTCTCAAAAATCTTAGTTGTCAGGACAGGTTAGCTGCCCTCTGTCTGCAATCAGTTTTTATATAATAAAAAAATATATAATAAAAAACGTAGCACAAGAGCAAAAGCAAGGGTCAAATCTTATATTCAAAGCCAGATAGTTTTATTAGTAAAACAATGGATAAGCGCTTTCGCTAAAAAATAGCTTCATCAGATCACAATGTTTGCTTAACATAGACAGTTTAAATACTAAAGCACATGGTGAGTACAATTCAAATGAACCAATCATCATCACACATCAATTAGTTCACTTAACATTTAAAGCAGCAAATACAAAAGTATATCAGTGCATTCATTACTGCTACTAATCATATAAAAATATATATATAAAAAACTAACTCCATTTAAAAAAGCGCATCCTTTGAATACAATTGATAATATAAAACTTTAATAAAAGTTTTCTTGTTGTTAAAATGCATTATAAAAATTATTTATATATATATATCTCTATATATCTCTATTACAATTTAAAAATGACTAAATATTCTCATATCTTTATGTGTCTGCGTTTTCTAAGTACAGGTTTGATAGAGACTTTGTCATTTAGTCCTGAGCCTCTATCTGCTCTTAGCAAAATAATCCAGTTGTTTTCCTTCTCCTCTGTATATGTCATTATGTTACCTCCTCTTGCATTAGGTTCTATTACTTCTAGTACCCTAAATTGAAATTCATGTTGAGTGTTGTGTAAGACAGTGTGCTTGGCTAAAGCATTCTGTGTATTACTTTTTCTGATGTTATAAATATGCTCTCTTATCCTGTCACGTGGGGCGGTCCGTCTTACCCACATAAAATGATGAACATATTTTGCAAACTGCCAGGTAAACAACGTTAGGTGTCATACAATTTGCATGTGTTCTAAAATAAAATGTTTTACCATTATCTGGATGGATAAATGTGGTATTGCTGTCAATATAACAACAAAAATTACAATGACCACATTTTTCTGTATGTCCTGAACTAACATGCTGTATAGCTTTCTTAGGATAACAGAGGAGTCTTTTTAAGTTGTTTCTGTTCCTATATATAAAAGAGGGTTCTTTGCCAACTATGTTAGAAATCTCTTCATCAGCCTTTAGTATATCCCGATGTTTACATATGATATTCTTGACTTCAAGTAAGTCTGTTGTATAACTTGTTGCAAATTTGACATTCAAGGGTGTCGAAGAAATATCAGTTCTAATGATATCCTGTACTGGACGAAAATAAGGTTTACCTCTAACATCACGTGAATTGAGGGCTTCAGTTGTGTATTGATCTATTTCACTAATTTTGTAGCCCCTATTCTTTAATCTATTTCGTAAACATGACAGATATTTTTCTAAGCCTATTTCTGACAGATTTAGCCTAGAACATCTTAAAGATTGTCCTTTAATTATATTTTTAAAAATGTGAGGTGGGTGCATACTTGTCCTATGTAGTAACATGTTGCTGTGACAAGGTTTCCGATATACCCCTGTGTTGATGAGACCATTGTGTAACCTTTCTACATAAACATCTAGGAACACCACTTTCTCATAGGAGTATTGCATAGTGAATTTCAAACAATTTGTCAAGCTATTCATGATGTTTAAAAACTTTTCTAAGTTATCTACTGTTCCATTCCATAGAAAAAAGACATTGTCTACAAATCTACGAAAGAAGATGACATATTCTTTAAAAAACTTTTCTTTAAACAAAACTTCTTGTTCCCAAAATGCTAGAAACATGTTGGCGTAGCTGTTGGCACAAGGAGTGCCCATTGCTATGCCTTCATGTTGCTTAAAAATCTTATCATCAAACATAAACATGTTATTATAAAGCACAAGTTCAAGAAAATGGACAATCAGATCTATCAACAATTCAGAATAGTCACAACATTCTTTTAAATAATTCATGACAAAAGTTAAACCTAGTTCATTGGGTATTACAGTGAACAAGGACTGTATATCTAGGGTGACAAAATAACAAGCATTAATATTGTCACAATGTGTGATGCATTCATAGAGGTCTACCAAAAATTGCTTTGTGTCATGTAAGACAAATTTATTTTTATTCAAAATGGGTCTTAAATGCTTCTCTATGAATACTGATAAATGTTCAGTAACCCACCCTCTTCCAGATACAATGGGCCTCATTGGTGGTTTACTTAAGTCTTTATGTAACTTAGGAAGTCCATACATTAGAGGCAACATTGGTTTCTCAACCATAAGGTATTCATAGGTATTTCTATCAATTAAATTACTTTTGTAAATATCAGTAAGAGTATCAAATACATTCTTTGAGTCAGGTACCAGAGCTGTGGATGAAGCTAAGACAGTTCATACAGGCTACCTCAATCAGGTTAAGGCCTTTCATACCATTCCTCACTCAGGAATTATTAATAAACTCACCAAATTAGGCATCAACCCCTATATTGTTAGATGGGTTGCAAATTGGTTCACAGATAGAACCCACAGTGTGAAAGTAGCAGACTCTAAGTCAGACTGCTGACCAGTCATGAGTGGAGTCCCATAGGGACCGGTCCTGGGTCCTCTCCTGTTTGGCATCTACTTCTCAGACGTCCAGACCAACATGGAGGGACTCTGGCTGACCATGTTTACTGATGACTGCACGCTGGGTGCCATTATTAACTCTCCAAGTGATGCAGACATCCTACAGAAAGAACTCACTGAGATCAATGACTGGTGTCAAAACCATGGCCTTAAGCTTATTGCCAAAAAATGCAGTATCATCCCCTTTGGGAAAAACTCAGTTCCCACTAATTACCACATTGATGGGAGCCCACTGAACACTGAAGGCATTATAAGAGATCTGGGTGGTACAGGTTGACAGCAACCTCTCCTTCAACCAACACATTGCCACTGTGGTCAGAAAGTGCTACGTGGCACATCTCATTACCAAAAGGTTTGCATCCAGGAAGAAAGAGGTCATTATTTCTCTCTACTCTTCTGTCATTAGACCAGTTGTTGTTGTGTCTTTCAGCTTATCCCGGTTAGGGGTTGCCACAGCGGAACTCCGGTCTGCTAATGTTTGGTAGAGGATTTTTACGTGCCGAGTTACCAGCCCTGAAGCACAACCTTCAACGAAGGCACGCCCATTCACGTATGCCTCCACACAGAAGATGCTTTAGCTGAGAATCAAATGGGACAATGTCTTGCTGTGAGGTGACAAGTCATAGAGTATAATGCCCCATTTGGCATGTACCTCACTAGACACATGCAACAGATGGAGAGGCCACAAAATTACCTCACAAAGAGGATCCTAGGCCTTAAATACATGTCCTACATGGATCTACTTCATATGTTCGACACTTCACAGTGTTGAAATTCATATGGCCAAGACCATATGATTGACATCTGAAATGTTGAACATATGAAAACCAAAACAAAAAAACAACAAATACTTACCTAAACACAGCTAGCAGCAAGCCCCCCTGCACTCCCCATGGGGGGGCTCCACACCCCCCTAAACTTAAATATACCAACTCTAAGATCAAACTATAGTGCAGGAATGGAAATCTTTCCATTTTGCACTATACAGAGATGGCGGTTCTGCATTATCAGCTTTTCAAATGTTGATCATATGGTCTCAGCCATATGAATTTTGGCATTTTGAAGTTTCGGTAATTGAAAGGGACCCCCTACATGGACAGATTCAAAAAACTCCAGCTATTCTCTGTCTCATATCATCTACAAGAGGTGATCTCTGCTTGACATACAAAGCCATGTCTGACCCAACTCTGTTACGTCTAAAGAAATCCCAATCTCTCCGCACCACATGCTCCAGAGACCTCAACCTCATTACCACAATCAATAGAATATGCTTGAGGGACAGGTTCTTAACCCAGAGACTGCCTATGCTCTGGAATAGACTTCCCATACATGTCAAGCAGAGCACTTCACTGGCTCTCTTCAAGAGAAATCCTGATGAGTGGATGGGAAATAGAAAGTTCACCCTGGGAATCACTCCAGTGGCTCAACTTGATAGAGGAACTGGGAACTAACTTTGGGTGTCACAATGTCAGGGCACTTCTATGGGCTAGGCTTGTAAAGGCTCCAGGGCCATTAGCCTCCTACACACCTATGAACCTATGAACCTATGAGGGAAGAAGGCGATCCCTTACCTAATCTTTATCGTTCTCTGGTTTCAGTACCTAGCCTTTCTCTTTCTCTGTAACTCCTGCTGTTCATTGCTACTATTTTACCACTAGCCAATTGTTTATCTTACAGTATAACACAGCAGCTTTATACTTTTTTAAAGTTTCCTGTTCCTGTAATGTGTTTCCTTAATTAGAATTCTTATCATACTTAGATTCTTTGAAATAGCATCCAGTTTTGCACCATTATTTTTCCTTTCCAGTTATTATATAACTTTTCATTCTTCCTGTAGTGACAGTATTATGTCTGTTTTCTTTAAGTCCCCTCCCATGCCATTTTCTAACACTATTAGGCATAGTTTCTACAGCTTCACTCTGAAAATTGTCTCAAATTTAATGTGAAAAAGTATAGTATGGTTCAGTTTGGGAAACAAAATATCTTCAAATACAATACAGTTGACATCCTTTCAGACACTGCTGTAAGGAATTAAAGCACTCTTGTTAACAATTCCTTATCTTTTCACCATCATGTCTTCACTGTAGTTCAGAAAGCCTCCATTTGTCTTATCTAATTTCCAAAGGAATCACCTCTAGACCCCAAAAGTCTAAATTCACATTTACTCACATGTCATTAGACCTATAATTGAATATAATGCATCTTTTGGTATGTATTTGTCCAAGCATATGACTCAGATCAACAGCATACCTCTCCACCTGCAGACATTGAAAACAGGAACAAAGGCCCATAAGAAGTAGGGGCATCCAGACAGATATGTGGACAGCTGACTGGCATGACATTTGAATACCACAGACTACATGGTTTTTCCTGCTTCCAGTAGGAATATGGGATGCCACTCAGAAACATGCTTAAAAAACAGAGTGGCAAAATGATGGAAGGGTATAATCTTGCTGTTAAAGATAGAATGGAATATATGTAGACTTTAATAAACTATATTGCAAAATTCTACCACACAAGGTAATTTATTTTTGCTTCTGAAAAAAAGAGATAAGCATATGTCCTGTGTTGGTGCTATTAGTATTATGGTCATGTATTGTGGTTTCTGTGTAGTAAACATTCAAAAATCACATATGATGTGGGGAGGGGATTCAGAAAACCATGTGAAGTGATAAATCAAGCCCCAAAATAGGACATGTCTCCAAAAAAGGATACATCATGTGTTGGGGTAAATCAGGCCTAAACTTAGGGATGTTTCACCAAAACAGGGACAGCTAATAGGTCTGCTTGATAGGCCTCAGAGGTTTTTATCTAAAAGGATTGGTGGTCTCAAAAATCTTAGTTGTCAGGACAGATTAGCTGCCCTCTGTCTGCAATCAGTTTTTATATACTTCTCTATGGACATCTTTCTCTAATCTTTCAAGCCTTGAAAGAGATGTCCCTCTTTGCCCTCATACTCCTGTGCAGAAGAAATATATTCCCAGACACCTAGTTAAATAAACTAAAGTTGCAGTGACAGATAACTAAGGCACAGTGTTGTGAAAGATTCCTATTTCAATGTATCCCCAGCTTTTGATCAAACTTCACAGGTAAAGCAGTTTGGCACACTTGCCACCTTCAAAGAAAACCCTTAATAATTGGATGGGCAGCCTTAGAGTATTCCATTTCTATCTTCTGTTCACATATGTGTGGCTATAAATAACTTTTGAATATGGGTTATTCAATACATTTGTAATACTCTGTAGACTGTTTGCGTAATACTGAGCTATGAACTCTTGACCCTATGAAGTGGAGATCACAGAGAAAATGGGAAAAATCGGAGGTACTGAAAGAAAACTTTGCCGAGTGCCTGGCTTACTGGAAGGTTTACAGAGATTTAGCATAGGACAAACTCATTAAAGAAAAAGTATTCCTGGCTTACTTTTGTAAAGCAGTATCTTCCATTGTTGTTGCAAGCGGTACTCTCCATGCATCAAATACACTTCCAACAGCTACTTTACATTTAGTAAAGAGCACACTATCACATTGCCAGCTTTGAATTCAGTTGTTTCTGCTTTGCACAGTTTAATCTTTCTTACACTGAGAATGTTTCCTGTCTTATTACATAGCTCAAAGGTTGCAGAACTTGCAGCTGCCATTATGCTACTTGCAGTTTCTGCCTGTACATCTGAAGGTGAGGCCCAAGTCAAATCGGGTGCATACCATTGGAGCATGCGACCACAGAGGTTTAGAGCTTTCGTTACATTGCAGGCTTTCAAGAGGTTACTAAAACTCACCTTATTTTTTTAAGCTTATTTTTAACTTTTAGCGATATTAATACAATCATTTTGCATTAATGTGTTGCTCACACCCCAGTTGTTTTTATTGGCTATTTTATTTTTTGTGAAATAGGTAATTTTCTGTTTTATTTATACATAAAAAGGGAAAGGAACTCACAGAATGCTGTACAAATAAGTTTAATAGCAAAGCTTTTCAGATAAATCTCTTCTTCAGTATTTTATCTCGAAAGATTTGCTATTAAACCTATTTTTACATCACTTTGTTGAGTTCCTTTCACTTTTTATTCTTGGATTGTTTTGTTTGGAACTTTATACTGGGTGCTTACCAGTTTGGTTTCTTGATTTTTATTTATACTTACAAAGCTCAGTGTTTGCACATACAAATAAACGTAAATTTTAAGTATGATTGTAGTGATATCCTATACAGCCACCTTGTTTTTGAACCAGGACACACACTGGAGTAATTATGGCTTTAACACCTGCCTAAGTACTCATAACATTGTCAGAAGAAGCTTATGATTAAATCACATACCACACATAGATAATTACTAAGTGTGAGTTTGTATACCGTAGATTGCAGTTATGTTGCCTGCATTGCTCTAATAATTCTCTGTAATATGCTGTAACGAAGGCCTGCCATTGCCGTCTTATCAGATCATGGGCATAAATAAGTCTTCCCGGTCTGAAGAGGCACAGATTCAGAAGGCTATAATAACATCCATTACTTATTAGCCTTGAATTTGAGGATGCATTTTGACAATACCTTATCCCTGTCTCAATATGCATCTGCAAAGTGGCATGGGCAAACATTTGTCCTTGCTTAACAGTTAAACCTCTCTGTGGCCTGCTGGATCTTCTGTCCCAGGCCTCCAGCCTCAGCCTTTTCTAAAAGAGGAGGCTTGACAAGCCAGTCCTGTACCTCTTCACCCTCTATTAGAGGCAGTTCCATTACTGCCTCCTTATTTGCCTCTACTTATGCTGTTGCAGTGGACATTGGTGTGAGGCTGGTTTCCGTAAGGTTGGAAGTACCATAGAGGTAACCACTGACAGAAAGTTTAAGCTGAGTGGAATGAAGATTTTTATTTGCTTGTTGTTTTTAGCTTTATTTTAACTCAATGAGCTGCAGATAGTTCATACTAATCAGTGCAGTCTAATTTTTCTTCAGTGCTCTGTCATTTTTACTTACTGCATGTCAGTTGTGATATGTGTATTTATTTGCAGCTGTGCTTGGTGAGTATTTGTGTCATGAGTAAAAAAAGATCTATTCATCCTCTATGCCTTAGCACCTACTTTTGTAATTTGTAAGCGAACTTCTATAACACGTGCACAAGTCTTATTTGAGTTGGGCAGATTTTCACTGTCTGTTTCTTGTGGAATACTGCATACTCAGGCTTCCTTTGTGTTTTATACTTGTATTGTGATCTTTCTCTTTCAGCAGCCAATGTTTAGTGTTTAGGTAGCACACTATCTGTGTAGTGCCTTCTGAACATTATACCTACTGGATTAGAATAAAATACTAGCCATCAAATGCCTCCTTACTGTTCCTATGCAAATAAATATTACAGTCAGTGAAAACTGTTACACCAAAAATCAAGTACAAACTCAAAGCAAATCTGCAACGATTACTGAAAATATTAATCAAGGTAAGACAGTTTATGCAGTGGAGCAAGTCGTTCCTTGTATTTCTACATTCCTGATAAAAAAAAATGTATTTATATATATATATATATATATATATATATATATATATAGAGAGAGAGAGAAAGAGAGAGACAGATAGATAGATATATATACTTCAAGAATGGACAGCCTTGGAGAAGAGGGATTTTTTTACCATGTTTTCTATGTAAGCATAGTCCCTAAGTCATTCTAGTTAGGCTTGCACAGTATAGGGACAGCAGGAGCACTTGCTTCTTTATAAATAAAAAAAAAAAGAAAAAAAAAAGAAAATGCATGCATGGTATCCCAGAGCTTATATTCCCTCTGTGTTCATTAGCTCAGTGTTTATTGTACATTTCTTTGTGTATGGTACACTGATGCCATAGTATGTGGTGCTTAGCATGCCACTGCCTTTGTATAACAGACTTTCATGTGCATCAGTGTCCTCAAGTCTCACCTCAGTGTACAGCAAACAATGAGGTTTGCATGTCCATTGACCACAATCAATCAGAAAAGTGTTTATAATAAGATAACTTGTTTAAAATAGTACTCTCTCACTCATATATAACATATTTATGAAAGTGACCTCTCTACTTTAGCTTCTAAAGAATGCAAATTAACTTCTGAGGAATGCAGACTTAATGGAATTAGTTTTGACATTTTTAATCAGGACAAGGTTTAAGGACAGCATAATGGTACTTTGCCTGTGAACTCTTACATCATATTTTGCTGTTTTTGATGCATTTTCCTAAAGCCCATATTATTCAGTAATTTAGTTGTCATACCTCTCAACTGTCCAGATGTTCGCAGTATGTCAGGATTTTTGTCTCATATTTTTGGCCTGTTCCTCATAACATTTGTGGCTTTCTGGCAAATTACTAAGTATTACAGTCACTAAATAATGATAATGACAGACATTTCAGTTTTAGATTTCGTATCCTTCAGAAAATACATGCTAACACAAATCCTGTTATTTTAGCAACTTTCTAAATTTATAAGAGCAATGTTTAAAAAATATTCATTTTCTAGGAACTTTGTCACCCATTATGTCAGCCTTTGTCCAGATTTCTTGAGTTAAGAAGTTAAGAGGTATGAGCTAAATATCCTGGTGATTCAATAGATTCCATGCAGGCTTAGCGCGAAGCCTACACAAAGGTTAAGTGTTTGCATGATGAAGCAGCAATGCTAATTGCATGTGCATGCTGTGCATTGCACTTACATGAAAACAAGCATGGGTTGTTGACCTGCAACAGTGCTGCCAGCAAGGAAAATGGGTAAAGTAACATGGACACCTGAAGACATGCAAACTTGTTTACCTACAGGCAAACAAGGTTTATGGGATTGCACAGAAAGCCAAAATAACTGCCAGGGTTTAATATAAAGCGCTGTCCCAGTTCACACCAAAATGTGATTCCTTACCCAGTTACAGTTGCATAAACCCCTTAAGCCCCTCCCTACCATTACCTCATTTCCTCCCAATCATCCCTTATCCCCATTTAACCCTTATAACCCCCCACCCGCTTAATTTCCACTACTATCTTTATCTACCCCCCCCCGAAAATGTCCCTAGACAAATCAGTTTCTTACCAAACCTCATATGTATACAGTTCCAACAGATTATATGAAAGTGTATTTAGTGCAGGATAGTGTGCAAACCTGTTTTAGGCATACTGAATAAACGTTTTGCAAGTGATCAGCAAAGATACATAGACTGCATTATAAATACTTGTTCAGGGGAAGTGTGTGTATTGAAAATGGACACACACACACATGACTTGTACAAATGAACACAGGGGAAGAGGACAGGTAAAACATGGTAATGTACAGCAGATAAAGGCATATCAATGTACATGCACCACAAAGACAAGACAGTTGTAGCATGAACACTAATCGCTTATCTGCATGATATGGTATGTACTGCTGTGCACACCTCCTATGTGGTTATAGTCATAAACATCACGCAGCTATTATATATTATGTGACTGCCACACAAGGTGACATATCAATGGAGAGGATTCTTTGTGATATAAGCATACTGACAAGAACACTGGAGAAGACATTTATCAAGGCCAGTATATAAAATAGGGAGTAGGTACATACTGTGAAGCTGCACAAAGTGAGTTGTCTGAATAGGACTGTAGTGTCAACATAGTTTTCAACCAGGCGTGACACATAGCAACAGGCTTATGGACAACAGTAGACAGAAGAACGCACAATCATGGACAATATCAGCATAATACCACCATTAATCAATATCATTGACATAACATATGTGAATGTGAGTGATTACAGATGGTTCTGCAAGAACACACTTGAACAACTGTCATGATTTTTAGTAGTCTATCAGGGGAATCAAGCACACCTTCTTCAAAAATTAACATCTGTTGGAAGTGTTAGGAAGGACACTGTTACACCTGAATTTGAAATTGCAAGTAATCCTGGCTAGTTGACAGGTTTGCATGGCATATAAATTTCCACAATCCAGACTTTCATGAATGTAACCCATGTCATCAATGTTGTCAATCAGCTATGTATTTATTGTGTGCAACACAGAAACACGCATCACACATGCATCTTGTATAACACCTTGAAGGGAGTTCTGCACCATCAACCCCTAATGTTTATGCACCAAAAAGAATACTTAGGTATGGCCAATAAGATGTGTGGGAGCTGATTGTGGGAAATGTGGTACACTTGAGTAACTCATCCTTGGAAGATGTGTTGGGAGGTCGATGCAAAAGGGAGCATTGTTCTCAATTATTGGTGTGATAAGGACTGAGAACAATGGGACTGTAATGCCCTTTGATCTGGATATCCCACACATACTCAGGAGTTGTGCTACATACAAGGGAGCAGTCACTACTGTGGGCACATGCTGGTGAATGTTCCGCATGCCATCTATCTGAGTACTCAGGTCACATACGACTTGGTATACTCATAGGAATGTCCTGTCTATATTATTATATTGTATATTTGGTTTCATAATTGAACTAACCCCCCCATTATTGTTCTTTATCTACTGTGTCCCCATGGCTGTGGCACAGTGGTTTGTGTGTATTGATACTATAGGCATTATACAAATAACACACTTGGATTTAATGATTGTCCACAATTTGCAGTCCTCCACAAAACTGGTTGTAGAAAGGATGTGTAAGTTAGTTTTGATGTCTGAGACTTAAATAATGGACAGGAAAGCACCTACCATACAGCCCTGAGTTATGTCCTTGGTCACTGGACATATTTATCTGTCATATATGTGATTCAGTTGTCTACATGCTTGGTGACATAGGTTTTTATGACCACTAGAGACAGTTTATCTGTAATACCTGACTGTGGCTTTATGTCAATGCCTTGATCAGGTCAAGTTACGGGAGATGATACTGCTGTCACCATACATGCCTTGGTAACCTTTTTGAAGACAGTGAACAGATGTAACAGACATGATCTAACCTTAACAAATCAAACATGGGTTTGGTACAAAGTTGGGATATTACCTGTGTTTGGTAGGTCAGGTTTTAAGTCACGCTATAGGCAACCTGTAATGTTGTCAGGGCCCACTGATTCTATGTTATTAGGCACAGATGAGTTACACTCTATTGAATATTTGGTTGATGGCCAGTGGCAACATGGGAATGACATGAAAGACAAGCTGTCAGCTAGCGGATTCTCTATTTTTTTTTTGGTTGAGTATGTCTGTTGGCATCCACATACAGATCTGTGCTTAGTTGTACATTACCCTTAACCTTCACATTTATTGGAATAAATGATTTGTGAAAACAACTCCAAATACAACCTTTGTCATTCCTCACATTCCACACACTGGTACTATTCCCACAGTCATACAACTGTACCAATGTCACATACCTATATCAATTCCATACCATATGCCATATATGTGTTTCATGGGAAACCTGCATTTGAGTAGCCAGATGCCATATAAGAACACGTTAGATGATCACCTCAATAATCATTGGGAATTGCAATACAGCTGCATGTACAATGTATTCCACAAGACTGAAATAAAATCCAAGCATGTGGCACATCATTCTGAATATCACAGCATAACAACATGTGCATGAAACAAGATTTGCATGACCATGTAATCAATATGAATTTATATTGATCTCTGTCACAGAACATTTAATGATGCTATGTAAACACATACTCATCTGTGCCATACTACAAGTGTCACTGTGATAGTGGAATGTGAACTGTGTATAATATTGATCTGCTCCACTACAAAAACACATGTCCTAATATGCCAACACTATACATAAAAGTGTATCATACTAATTCTACAGTTCTCAGGAGGCATATTACTACAGCTGTTACAGAAGGAGCATGTAATGTAATGGCAGCATTGGCCATCAATACATTAGCTCACATCACATATTGTAATACTCTCTTGAAGCCATAATATACATACACCTCAATATAGCTTGCAAACACAGTAATCAATGGTACTGCCACAGCATGGGTTTGTCTCAAATACTGTCAGAGACCATGTTCTACAGGTTGACATCGTCAGTGTATGCTACAACAAGATGTTCAGGGGAGAGTTTGACATGGCTGTAGACTCAGATATAATTCTAAAATTGTCAATATAGCGATTATTAAATGCACACACAGCTGACTGTAGTGAGAACAGAACACTTTATAGTTGATGACATCAGGAGTGTCTGGTGAGAAGAAGATGGTAATAGCAGTGTCTAATATGCTGGTGTAAAATGTTTTCTTGAATGTCAAGTCAACACACACACATATCAATTGACTGCAGTGAGAACTGAAACCCTACCTATTTACAAAGCTCAATACTTAACACAAGTGGTATAGCACAAGCCTGGCTATTATAGTGTTTAACAAAACTTTGTAGCTGATGACATCGGCAGTGTCTGGTGAGTGGTAATAGCAATGTTTTGCATGCTGGTGTAAAATGCTCTCTAAACTGTCAAAGAAGTGAACAAGCACTAATGATCACAGTGAGAATAGAACCTCTACCTAATTCTTTAAAAAGCACATGTCCTAATGATGCAAGTGTCACAGCATAAGCCTGTTTTTTAATGTGTCTGGCAACACTTTATATCTGATATCATCAGCGGTGTCTGGTGAGAAGAAAATGGCAATAGCAGTGTCTCACATGTTGTCATAAAACGCTCTCTCAAATGTCAGCCAAGTGAACACACACATAACAACTGACCACAGTGCGACTAGAATCCCTAACTATTGACAAAGCACACTACTTAATGCAAGTGCCACAGCACAAGTCTAAATTTTACAGAGTCCGACAACACTTCTTAGCTGATGACATCAGCAATGTCAGCTGAGAAGGAGATGATAATAGCAATGTCTCACATGCTGATGTAAAATGATCTCCCAAATGTCAAGCAAGTGAACCCACACCAGTTGTCTACAGTGAGATTAGAAACCCGACCCAAGTATAGTATTTAACATAAGTGCCACAGCACAAATCTGACTTTTATAATGCCTCTGGATAATTTTAGTGGATGACATCATCAGTGTATGTTGGAGAGAAGATGTTGGGAGGCATGAATGAAATGGATGTGTAGGCATATACAACTGTCAAAATATTTGTAATCCATGGGACTGTAGAAAGCATAGTTACAGTCTTGTGGGTACATACACACAAGTTGACTTTTACAGTGCCAGTGGACAATTTAAAGTGGATTACATCATCAATGGAGGTTTGGGAGAAGATGTTGTGAGGCATGTATGATATGGATGGGCAGCTATGCATGACTGTCAAGATATTAAAGTTCTGCATGGTACCAGACTGATAATAGTAAGGTACAGACTGATCTCCTCTGACTATTCACACACACTTACACATATATAGAGACACAGACACACACAGACACACACAGACACACACACACACACACACACACACACACACACACACACACACACACACACACACACACACACACACACACACACACACACACACACACACACACACAATGTGGCTGCAGTGCTAATTTATCACCCATGTAATTAATTTGTTCCCACGTGAAAAACACAGTATGTGATGATTGGAACACCACTGAAGTAGATATTTGCTTTGCCCTGACTCTATTGCAGTAGGTTGAAAAGCATTATATTCTTAATTTGAGCCTAGATGACACAGGGTTCACATCCAGCTCCATCTAATAATTTTAAATACATATTTGTGATGTAATTAAATATTTACATGTGATAATTATTTGAAATGAGAGGGAATTACTACATTGAAGTGCTGTAAATAAACAAACAGTACTGAAGTGATTTATGCCAACAGTACATATATGGAGTTACATATTGATACAGGCATCAGGCTAAATAAAGCTGTTTAAATTAAAATTTTAATATAACTCCCTTTAGTCTACTTTAACTGTGTGTTTCATTTGCTCAGCAGGTTTAAGCAGCATTGTGTGGAGGTTCATGCCATGCTATTGGATATGAAGATGAAGAGCCACTCACTGTTGCTTGGCATTGGCACACCATGCAAAACTCTATGCAAACACAGAGGGCAAAAAATGAAGGGCTTCATTGGGGATTTCTTATTTATGTGTGTGACGTCTGAGTTTTTTTTTTTTTTGACCAGATTAAATGTGTGAAAATGGGGTACATAGGAAATTAGTGAAATGGGGCAAGCAGGGGGGAAAACAATGGGGGAGTAATATAGGAATATACAGGAGGGAGGTATGAAAGAAACTGATAAGATCCTGGTCTATACATTCATATGTGCATGAGTATCATTGAAGTCTGAAGTTCATCCAAGGTCTGAAAAGACAATTACAATTACAGAAACATAATTGTCATTATACCCTGAGTCACACATATAATTCATAAGAGCTCCAGTGCTGTACATACTTATTGTTATTTATAATTATGTTTAAATTGTTTTATATTTTTTAAAATTGAGTGAACAAGCATTAATTAAATTGGGAGTACACTAGTTTAGAACCTTGGCTCACCTGTTTTGCGAGCATTAACTTATACCAGTTGCCACAGGGAAGATTGGGCTATAAGTGTATTTTTACTATCATTACTTTGCAAAGTGCTCATTGCACCTGAAGTCTTGTTTATCAGACTTGCCCATTAGTTATACATGTTCATTAAAGAGACCAGTGTTTAACCATGTATATATGCGACATAAAAGTTCAGAAAATAAGTGTGTAACTGCAGAACCATAATTGCACTGATTCCCACAGTAACACAAGTTAGGGATTTAAAGAATCAAAGGCTTTCTCTATATCCAAACCAATTATGAGTGTTTCTTTATTTTCTTTATTAACATAATCTATAAGAAAAATTTTCCTTTTATTTTGTCATGTGTGTGTCTATGATATATAAATCCAGTTTGATCATTATTTATTGTTTTGGATAGTGATATTTTCATTCTGTTAGTTAATATTGTCATAAATATCTTATAGTCATTATTTAATAATGATATAGGTCTATATGAGGTACAGAGGTTTGGGGATTTGTTTGTGACTGAATTTCTAATAGAGTTTTATGGAAGAGGGATAGTATCTTTGAAGGGAAAAGTTTATATATTTCCATAATTATGCCATCTATACCTGGAGCTTTATTATTTTTACCCTCTTTTATTGTATCTGTAATTTCTTTGTAGGATACGGGCGCTTGCAGATCTAGTTTTAATTTTTCTGGTATGTTTTTTTTAAATTAGAACATTTTTATCTAGATTTAATTGATCAATATGTATATTTTCTTTTAGGAAATGTTCCATATAGTGATTTCTATAGGCATCAAGAATGTCATCTATATCCAAGACATTTTTTCCTTTCTTTACATGGAAGATAATTTTAATATTTTTAGCTTTTGATTGTATTTTGATTCTTGTGGATAAGTTATGTAGATATTTGGGAGAAGTGGCCAAGGTATTAATTTTTTGTTTTTCTAAAGATAAACTAGTTTTATGTGTTAGAATTTTGTTGTATTTATTGTTTAATACTTCTGCTTTCTTTTTCATCTCCAAATTATTTTGATTTTTTTCAGCTTTTACTGACAAAAGTTTGGATTGTAGCTCTAATATTTCAGAATCCCATTGACTTATTTTTTTTTTATACCAAGTTAAGTTTTACCATATATGTAAGCTTTTAATGAGTCACATATCATTATTTTATCTCTGTGGTGTAATTAATATCTAAGAAGAACTGTAATCCAGATAATAACCAGCATTTGAAGTCTTTAATTTTAGTTATATATGCTGGAATTCTGAGTTAAAGATTAACGGTATGTACCCATTTTGAAGTTTTAGTATCAATGAATCGTGGTCTGAAAAGGGGCAGGGAGTGATTGAGAAATTCATGATTTTAGAGTGTATGTCATGGGCTGCAAATATTTTATCTATTCTAGTTTGGGTACAAAATCTGTGATCTTGATGGGAAAACAACAAAAATGTATCTTCTTTGAATTTGAAAGTATCTACAAGAAGAAATAATTCTACCCACTTGTTTAAAGCTTTTGATACAGCAGATGTACATAACTTTTTTTATTTGTAGTTTCAGAAATATGAAATATACAGTTAAAATCTCCTCCTAATATTAAGTTGCCTTTATAATTATTGGAAATGAAATCCAAATGTTTTTTAACAGTTCCTGTTCCAATGCCTGGGAACCAGTATAGATTGGCTAGGGTCCATATTCTGTTATTATATTTAAATATTACTAATGCCATAAGGCCTTCTTTATCTTCATACTTATAAATGATTTCTGGATGAATCACATTTGTTTTCCATAAAATTGTTACCCCTTTTGTCTTTGTCTTATAAGTGGATTGCGCCAATATCATATATTCCTTATTATTCCATTTGTAATTGTCATTTGTTTTGAAATCAGTTACTTGAAGGAAGACAATTTGTGCATTGTTCAGTTTTAAATATTTCAGTAGATTTGATCTCTTGCTAGGATCATTTAAGCGATTTGTATTTAAAGATAATAAAGTTAAATCCATGTTAGGTTATTTAGACTATGTACTTTTTGTTTTATTGTGACCATTAAATATTTTCCTCTGATAACTATAAAGTATATGTTTGAGCTTTTAAAGGAAATTATCAGTTTTATACATTGAGTATTTACCAATAAATTAATGTTTTGGTCAGGCATACTAAAAATGTTTTTTTTTTTGTGAAATAACACATTTAAATTAATAAATGTTAGCAAAACTAAGGTCTACACTACCCATGGAATGAAAATCATTACTAATCTGATGGATAAATCTAAGCCCATCAGATTATCACTCATACCTTGACAATCCAGAACATCTGAGCTCCATAAATTGAATTATCATATGAAGAATATTTGTAATAGGAATAAGCAATGTTTATATTATTTTGAACAAATATAGTACTATTGTATATTAGACAGAATTCTAACACAATATAAAAGTCTACTTATTGTATAAACAATTAATATTTACATGAAAGATAGATGAAAATCAATTCAATCATAGTAAAGTAGGATGTATCATAAATATAAAATGACAGTAAAAGATTATAGCACACAGCTATTTAACATATTCACCCTTATGTTTGAAGTCTTTCAAAACATATTACTTAATGTAAATAGATGGTAATAATATTTATACCTAATGTTTATAATACAATGTATTTTACTGGATATAGCAGAAGTTATATTTCATTGTTTGCCAGCATTTAAGTAATCACTTTGTTTGTTGCTAACTTACTTAAAGCATCAAGCTTGTTTTATGTGAACATTGATAAAAGTTAGTGCATTTTGATTATCAGTGCATCCCTCTTCCCCCCATTTCCTACACATAAGGATTTTCATATCTGTCATTTCTTATTATAAAAGATGAGTGAAATTATATGTTAAAAACAAAAAATTCATTTATTGTGATTAATGATTACAAATTCCCTATCCATATTTATAAATTGCCATTTTATGGGATATACTGAAAGTTTTTAGATTTAAATGGTAACGTTCTATTTTGTATAATCAGCAACAGTTAAACTGAGTGCTTATTGTCAATGTAATACTATTTTTCAGAATGTCATTGTTACATTCTGTGACATTCCTAGTTCAGGCTTCTATTGTTTCCCCTGAACAACTTTGTCAGTTTGATGCCGTGCATAAAACATTAGTTACCTTGGTAACAGCTTAAGTATTATGTATGGTCAAGATGGGTTAGAAAACTACAATTCAAGTTAAAGCAATTATACGACTTGTTATGCACATTTATTTATATGAGAAAATCATCATGCTTACCCTTGATGTTTAATATAGTGTATGTCATTTATGACAAGTTAAAACAGTAGCGTTATACACAACACCATGTTATTAAACTGAGTGTCTATTGTCAATTTAATAGTATTTGTTCAGAATATGATTGTTACATTTTCTGGCATTTCGAGTTCAGGCTTCTATTGTTTCTCTTGAACAACTTTGTCAATTTGATGTCATGTATAAAGCATTAGTTACCTTGGTAACCACTTAAGTATTATATATGGTCAAGATGGGTTGCAAAAACTACAATTCAAGTTAAAGCAGTCACATGACTTGTTATACATCTTTACTTATATAAGAAAATCATCATGCTTCCCCTTGATGTTCAATGTACTGTATGTCATTTATGACAAGTTAAAACAGTAGTGTTATTATACACAAGCCCGTGTTATTAAAATCTGTCTTTAATATCTAAATTCAGCAGACTGCTTCATCTTATATGACGATTATATATTTTATGTCTAGATTTACTAAAATCATACATTACATAACTATTGTGTGTTTTTTTTTTTTTTTTTTTTGGCTGTTGATTAGTTATTTGAGAGACCACAAGCTGTAATGCTTATTCTGAGTATTAGCTCCTTCCAAGCATGTTTATACAGTCCATAGACTTTAAATTATGAGACCTTTCTAGCTTCTTATTTGTTATAAGTATATTTCCATCCTTACATACACACATATCAGTACTTTAAGCATGGGCAACAATGCCCATCCAGTTTTGGCAGAATACAATTCACTAGTTCATGTGGTGTGTTTCGAGGCTGTTCTTAAAATATCCAAGCCAATATTTGTCCTGTTCCATTTTACCAGCCTGTTCCTTGCAGTGGCCACTCTGCCAGTGAACCACTCAACACATCTTCCATTCCCACAGATATTTCCATGAAGGAAATCTGATGACTCACTAGCACTTCTCGGAAACCCCAAATACCCCTAGAATCAGCTATTCCCATATGCCCAACACATCAGAGCAAGCTCACCTCCCAGGCCACTGCAAATGGTACTGCACAAGACCAAGTGCTCTTAGTCTTTCACAATAACTCCGACTTCCACTCTTATGTAAGTTCTTAATGTGTTTGGACCAAAATACATTTTAAATATAAAATTGCACTTATTATTATTTTTTTTATCAAGAATCAACTTAATGAGATAAACAACGTGTTGGGAGACCATCAATTTGTGTACATGTGGTTTAAAATAGCCCTTTTATTCTATATATTTTTTTAAACCAAAAACGTTATTGCCGAGAATCATCTCGGAGGCTCCTCAGAGCCTTTAAGCATTATCATCACTCTGTCTCCATTACCATAGCAACTTGGGAGCATCTGTTTCTGTTAGCGTGTCTGTGTACTGCATACCAGGGGCTCTCAATACACCTGAAGGAAAGCTTTACTTCAGTGAAACTTTAAGCCTAAATTCCCTCCCTTTCTGTGAGACAGCAGCCAGGAAAAGAACGGAGAGCAAACAGATAAAAAAAAAAACCTTCCCAACAAGCTGCTACAACAAGAGATAACACATTCTTCCAGTCTTCCCACCTCTCACTCAGCAGATGTATAAACAAACTATTCTCTTTCAAAATATCCCAAATCACAGTTTTATCCACCCCTTCCCCCTGGATCCAGGCTAAAACACCAAATGTCTCTTCTTAATACACAAGCATCAGTAAACCTTGATCACAAGCCACAACCCACAGCTTCCCAGAGAAGAAAAAGGCAACATACAACAGCTGCCAGACACAGCTGCATCCGCACACCATGTCAGGCTTAATCAAACAGTACTTGAAGCTATGATACCTTCCATAATTGATATTAACTATGTTTAGTCAAAATAATAATGGCATTTGTACTAGCTACCAGACACAGCTGCATCCATGCAAACCATATCAGGATTGGTCAAACATTACTTGAGGCTATGCAACCTGCGATAATTGATATTAACTATGTTTAGACAGAATAATAATGACATTTGTACTAGCTGCCAGACACAGCTGCATCCATGCACACCATATCAGGATCGATCAAACAGCACTCATAGCTGTGATACCTGCCATAATTGATATTAACTATATTTAGACAGAATAATGATGACATTTGTACTAAGAGCTTGCTACTATTATTTAACCAGGATATACATGACATTTCTAAATCATACTTTAGCTGAAGAAGGCATTAGTCTCCATGAAAGTATTTTCTTCAAAACACTGATATTATATATGATGCTAATTTGTTACAATTGAGTCTGAACTCTGATGAATGGTACCTTGTTGAATATTTTAAATATAAAACTGCACTTATTATTTCTTTTTATCAAGAATGAACTTAATGAGCTAAACAAAGTGTTGGAAGGCCATCTATATGTGTACATGTGGTTTAAAACAGCCCTTTTATTATTTATATATGTTTTTAAACCAAAAACTTCAGTGCCGAGAATCATCTTGTAGGCTTCTCAGATCCTTTAAGCATTATTGTCACTCTATCTCCATTACCATAGCAACTTGGGAGCATCTGATTCTGTTAGTGTGTCTGTGTACTGCATACGAGAGGCTCGTGATGCACCTGAAGCAAAGCTTCACTTCAGTGCAAATTTAAGCTTAAATTCCCTCCCTTCCTGTGAGGCAGCAGCCAGTATAAGAACAGAGAGTAAACAGATAAAAAAAGCCCCTCCCAACAAGCCACTGCAACAAGATATAACACATTCTTCCAGCCTACCCACCTCTCACTCTGCAGATGTATAAACAAACTATTCTCTTCCACAATATCCTAAATCACAGTTTTATATACCCCCTTCCCCTGGATCCAGGCTAAAACACCCGATGTCTCTTCCTAATACACAAGCATCAATAAACCTCAATCACAAGCCACAACCCACAGCTTCCCAGAGATGAAAACGGCCATATACAATGGCTGCTAGACACAGCTGCATCCACACACACCATGTCAGGCTTAATCAAACAGCACTTGAAGCTATGATACCTGCCATAATTGATATTAACTATGTTTAGACAGAATAATAATGACATTTGTACTAGCTCCCAGACATGGCTGCATCCACGCACGCCATATCAGGATTGATCAAATAGCACTCAAGGCTATTATACCTGCCATAATTGATATTAACTATGTTTAGACAGAATAATAATATTTGTACTAGCTGCCAGACACAGCTGCATTCACACACACCATATCATGATTGATGAAAAAGCACTCGTAGCTGTGATACCTGCCATAATTTATATTAACTATATTTAGACAGAATTCTTCTTCTTTTGGCTTTTCCCGGTTAGGGGTTGCCACAGTGGATCACCTGTCTGTTCATGATTGGCAGTGGAGTTTTACGGTGTTGAGTTGCCAGCCCAGCACCCAACCTTTGATGGAAGGCACACACACACATGCACTCATGCCTAGGGCCAATTTAGAGTATCCAATCCACCTACAGCATGTCTTTAGGATATAGGAGGAAACCGGAGCACCCGGAGGAAAGCCAGGCAACCACAGGGAAGACATGCAGACTCCGTACAGAAGGCACCCCAGCAACTATATTTAGACAGAATAATGACATTTGTACTAAGAGCTTGCTACTATTATTTAACCAAGATATACATGACATTTCTAAATCATACTTTAACTGAAGAAGGCATCCATCTCCATGACAACATTTTTTTTCAAACCACTCTGCTGTTATATTATATATGATGTTCATTTGTTACATCTGAGTCTGAACTCTGATGAATGGTACCTTGTTGAATTAGTTAATTAATTAAAATATTATAAGTAAAATCAATGAAAAATTAACAAGATAAGTATTCATTGACTTCAAGTAGAGGAATAGAAACTTCTATGTGTGTATTATATGTTACTTTGTTTGACTTATATGTAATGTAAATAGTAACCCATCTTGACCTACCTTTGTTTGTGAAGAATTATTGGACTCATTGAACATTCTGAATAAATCATTACTGTTTCTCAGTTGTTTAAGAAACCCTCCTTTTTAAAATAGAAACAGATGACAAGTGATTTACCATATAGGTTGATACTTTGAGAGATATAGTTGTAAGAGTTATTTTTTGGGACAGCTATCTTGGAATCAGTTTTTTTTTCTTCTTTCTAGCATCAGTCCAAAGATTTGTTTCTTTTATTCTTTTAAGAGTAGGGGCTATCCATTCCATTTCTTCTGGGATAGACACTATGTTGTTGTTTTTGATGAATATAGTAGCTTCTTCTAAGTCATTAAAGGTTCTCATCTCATTGGCAAAACATATTTTTATCTTGGCTGGAAAGGCCAGCTGTGTTTTAATGTCATTTTATTTCAACAGTTTTATTATTGGCCAGACTTTTTTCCTTTGTTCTAGTATTCTGGAAGAATAATCATTGTCAAACCATATCAGGCTTTGATTGTATTTTAAGGGTGATTTTTCTCCAAGCAGATTTTAATATTAGT
The DNA here is from genome assembly GCF_019279795.1 of Protopterus annectens. Lineage (NCBI taxonomy): Eukaryota > Metazoa > Chordata > Ceratodontiformes > Protopteridae > Protopterus > Protopterus annectens. The sequence continues at coordinate 277,569,828 of NC_056744.1, forward strand.
TCCTTGTCTAGAAGTGAAAGAAATTGTATAACTATGGATCTAGGTGGAGTATTTGTTGAGTTAGAAGCAGGTTTCCTCAGTGCTCTATGCCCCTTTCAATTCCAAATGAAAGTCCCTCTTTCAAGTCTAAAAATTCAGGAATCCAGGTTGTTAAGAATGAAATAATATCTTCTCCTTCAGTGTTTTCAGGCAGACCAAAGATCCTTATGTTGTTTCTCCTTTCCTTGTTTTCTGCCATCTATTTTGTTAAGCAGCCATGTATTCTGTTTAAGCAGAAATTCTTTTTGGAATTCTTCCTCTTTGTGTCTGCCTTCAATGTCATTTAGAGAAGTCTTTATATTTGTTATTTTTGTATGGTGTTGCTGTAATAGTTCCTTAAGAGTATCAGTCTGGTTTTAAGAATTTAATTTGAGGTTTTCTAAGTCATTTTTAAAGCCATCCATCTTCAAAGATAGTTCCTGTAAGGTAGATTTCATCAATTGTAGTTCTTTTTTCAGAGCAGCATCTGGATGAGAATTCCTTGAGTTGTTCATATTCAGTGACTCAATATATCTCCAAGTTACTTGACAGGAAAATGTTTGTATATCTCCATCAAAATTGATATTTATGTAGTTTAGTAGTTTATCTGTAGATTTCTGATGTTTTAAAGTTGAAAGTAATAAAATGTTCCTGTATTATTATACTAGTTTATGGAGCTCTCAAAATTCACTGCCCTCAGTTGGCCATCTAGGCTCCGCCGCTCAGAATATGTTGATTGATATTCATTTTGATTCATCTGCACAGAAAGCTTATGATGTTACTAACGTATGACTCTATTTTTCAGGTGCATCCTAGATTTGTTCACAGGCTATAAAGAAAACTGCTACATATATGCATTAGGAGATCAAACTATTGTCTCTATGCACTTCTTATAGTTCTTGCTTCACATAGGCATTTTTGCCATGCATTGACTTTCACATATAGACGGCCTTATCAACTGCCATTACAAGTATTATTGTTAAAACTGGTTACCTTACAGTCTTCTATCTTATTCCATGGCAATGTAAAGTCCTATATTATCAATGACAAAGGGGTGTCGTGCTTCTACAATGTTCCATAGACACTGCCAGTGGAATTCTGGGCACAGTGAGAGGTGCATAGCAATTGTATATATTTGACTTTTGTGTTGTAAATGTGTGCACATTTTGTGAGAATTGTGTAGAAACCATTTATAACAATCACATTTTTTTGTGTTATTTCTTGGATTATACAAACTCTCGTTTTCCTGTTGTTTTTAGGGGTGGGGGAGCCAAGTATTATTTTTGTGTTTCCACAGCAAAAGTTAGGTTTCAAGAGTTTTGCTCTTACAACTGTGTAGTCATCCTGGTATTTCAATGGTAAATAATACAGTACTCCTTTCGTATTCCTTGTTTTGGACTACACATTGGTTTATGTGTGAGTGTGATAACACAACAACATTATATCACATACTTTATACTTAGTTACATTAGCAAGTAACAGTATGCAAGGATCTACCATTCATTTGTGTTCTTAGACATTTATTGTTATATTCCATGTTCAACACTTAACTTGATAGTTCAGCAGTTATAAGTGTTTTACTCTGGGGCTGAATCTGTGTGATACTAGCAATACATAACCATTACATGGTTAAGTAATGGTTGTGAGTGTTGCCTGGGATCAAAGTTATTGCATGTATGTATGTATGTATGTATGTATACAGGATGCAGGTTTTATCCCCTTAGGTGGTGAACATGTGTGCTATTCATTGCCTGTTGGCCAGGGCAATGACATACTGTGTACGCCTATGTCTATGTGCACCCACTGTGGCTGGTGATTCCCCCTCTGATTCTTCACCTGCATGTGACTGTAGTGACCTTGCTAGGGTACAAATTCTGCATAGTTACATCTCTTTCCTCAGGTGAACTAGGAAACTGTTTGCAATCACTGGCATGTTGTGGCATATCATCCAGAAACTGATGTAGGATCCTGGATGCTGATGCCTGTGATATCCTCAGCATATCCCCTGGTGGACTCTGAAAGGTACCTGTAGCTAATATAATAAGTGCTATACATACCTTAGTCTCCACAGGTACTGGTTCCCCTTGGTTTGCCCTTGCCCTCTGTTGTGGATGACAGAGGTTGCAGAGTTCCTGTAGTGTGTCTCTATCCACCCTCTAGCAATCTACAGTTTACATATCATGCAGACCATGATAAGTTAAATGGGGTCAAAAAAAACCTTCTTCTTGGCTGATGTCTATTAGCAGCAACAACATCATAGACTTGTGGCTGTTGCACATACACATGCAGCCCTAGCATTGTTACTGTGTAGAGTAGTTTCTGTGACTGCAGTCAAATAGGTTTTGGAATTCACAGGAAAAACCTACACTGAGTCTACACAATTGCTTTATAACTTGCTGAATAGCTCCTCCATCTTGGATTGGTTGAGTAGCATACCATTCAGTTGTTTACACTGTCATTAGCATGCCACAGTGTTTAACATGTTTGTGTGGCTCTACTCAGCATGCAGAGCCACTTACTGAACAAAAAACAGCACTCTACCATGTGCGGATCGCACCACAGTGGGCACACTGTCTTAGCTGACCATGTACTATTTATTGAATCTGGACCTATATGTAAACATTCTATATGTGGTACAGTGGTGCAGCGGTTAACATTGTCACTTCACAGCAAGAGGTTCTCCGGTTCGATTCTCGGCTGGGGTGCCTTCTGTGTGGAGTTTGCATGTTCTCCCTGTGTTCGCGTGGGTTTCCTCCGGGTACTCCGGTTTCCTCCCACATTCCAAAGACATGCATCTGGAGCATTTCTCCCCGGGCCTCCACTGAAAACAGGCTCTGTGGAACCTAGTCGGAAATTCCCGGTCAACAAATGTTAAATAAAAAAAAAATAAAAATAAAAATATGTATGTGCTTGTGTGTGTGTTTGTAAATGCATGTTTATGTACTGCAAGATCGTGGCTTTGAATTTCATTTAGTCATTTGTTTCCTTTGCAACATAAGAAATGTCTGTAATATAAAAATGTTTATTTAATCATTTTCCACATTCAGTGTTTATTGATGCAGTACGTGTATGATGCTTGAATGTTAAGTAAGGCAGTTTATTTCATACAGAATTATATAAATATGTATGTTTATCTCTTTGATTTTGATTGCATTCACAAGGCCCTGCCACATTTCCAAAAGCTGCATCTTCTATATGTTTAGAATATGTGTGAAATATGGACTAAAAATTGTATCTGCATTTGAAGAATAGTGAATGCTAAGCCAGAAATATATTTCTGGGGGGTTTCTTACTTCTTGTTCTGTTGTACTGTAGTTAGGACAGTGATGTTAATGCAGCAGTCAGACATTTTATTAGTTTACTAAGGGGTGCTATGGTCATACAAACTAGACCTGAAATGAAAAATAAGACTTTTGTATATATATCCCAACAAACATTTATCAACATGTATTTGTATTTCCCCTGCAAACTGATTCCAGAAGGCATGGATATGATGTTTTATTTAAGGTACCATGTGATTTTAAATATGCATGACCCTTACAAGGTCTTTGTAGTAATTGTAAAGTATAACAGAGGACTGTTAAACCTGTATATAAGAGAAAAACAATTTGAATCACGTTGTTATTAAGCAGTCAGACCTGCTCAGCCAGAATGCATTTCACGAGTTGCTTTCTATCACTTTCATGGTAGGAGGGAATAACTCAATCACATTTGTGAAGTTGTGCAATGAATCAAGCAGTAAAAATACATGTTTCACAACATAATATTCGCACTGAGCCATTAAAGAGCAATGCATAGCTTCAGGGGGTGCAAGGCAGGCAAGAACCTGTTTTTGAACTATTACTGTGACAGACCCTGGATCAGCATTAATGAAATAGTTGACAGAAAAGGCTGTGGCTTTATATGCAGTCATTAAATTATCTACTAAGAGATATGTGCAGTACATAATGTATCACTTCACTTTTCCAGTACAGTGTGCTCATCTCTTATCTCCTTTAAATGTTACTAAATTGTGCAAGTTACACAAAATATCATAAATCTGTAACTGGTTAGTAGGCAGAGAATTCTGATCATGATGAGAGTTAATTAAAATTCTAGTTACCACTTTTTTTTACATTCAAGTATATTAGATTACTTTGCAGACTCCATCTGCCATCCAGTTAATTTAAAATAATCAATAAATAGGAAGTGCTACCCACTGTCTGCACAATTCCACTTACTCAAAAGATTTGAGTAATGTTTTTATAGTTTCCAGTTTCACTTTTCAGTTCTATTGTCAATTAAATTTATTGAGGGTGTGTTTTGGTGAAGGCAAACCAGGAGAACTATGCTCAAAGGTAATAGAAAAATAAGAAATTAAACTGAGACCAAGGCACAGAATGGAGTATGAAATGATAATGTAGTGGACCAGGTATCATTTGAAGGCATTTACTGGGGGGTAAGAATGCTCACTTTGGGGGACACAGTGGGTCAGAGGTCATACTGTCAGAAAGTGCAATGTTGGGAGAGTGAGAGTGCCAGAGCTTAAAACTTAGAAAGAAGGAATGAGGGCAAAGAGCAAAGGAGTGGCAAATGGATGGAGAAAATGAACAGATTAGGTAGGCTACCTGATGCCCTTCAGAATGCACATTTGGCTGGTCATGTGGAAAATCTACAGCAAATCTAAGATTGCATACCCTTTGCTGATTTTCAATATTTGGAATCTTAATTTTCATAATACCATTTATGCATAAAAAGCAAATCCTTGTCTGTTCATTAGACTGCAGGCTTTCACAATAATATCACTATACTGGTGCATGTGTTCTTAAACATGATTTTGTATACTAATAAATCATTCTAAAAAGATATAATTCACTAGGTCAGACTTCTCGATGATGCTAGCAATGCATACATTAGCTGCCAACATTTGTAGAGTTTATGAGCTTACAATGCATTTGCCATTTTTTTAATTAGCATTTTCCAATAATTTAACATTTTGCCCCAGGACTGTCAGCATTTTTTCTATTGTGTCTTGTCATCCAGATATCATTTTCCTAAGCAGTTTATCCTAGAAAGGTAATTTTGCACATTCATCATACAACTCATCAGGGGTGCTACCTTGAATGACAAAGTTATATGTTATTAGGTCCCAAGAAGTATATTCAAAAACTTGCCTCAAAAGTTTATAAAGATTAATTTTTACACATTAAATTTAAGCATGTGTAAACAACACTGTAAAATGCATGCTTTAAAGTTATTTTCAGTATTTCTCATGCTAAGTACTTTATAATTTTATAATTTATTTTTTCTTGGATATACTGTCATGAATCTAAAAGTTAAATCAGCTTAAATAGTTAACATACTACAGGTTAATAAATGTTTGGTTAACAGTTTAAAAGTTCGGCAGCTGTTGCCATTGTAATGATTATATAGAGAAAATACTTCCGCCACTTTTCTGTGTGAAATTTTCCTAAGGGCTCCATTTTTTCTCACATCCAAAATAAGCTTTGTAGATGAAATGACTACCTTCAAAAATGTTTATGTGTGTGTGTGTGTGTGTGTGTGTGTGTATGTGTGTGTGTGATGATACTTTGGTGAGTTATCGAGGATAATCTGTCCATCTGTCCACACCAGAACTGCAGTTTGTAATGTTTAGATTTTTTGCCACCACTGTGAATGAAAGAAACGTTTTGTCATAACTCAGCTACCAAAAGTGATCACAGTTATGGTTGTCCTTTTGCAATACTTCACATGTCCACGCTATAATTGTTGTCATTCCCAAAACTTGAGTAATACTTTGTGTAATACGGTTTGACAAGATGATCACAGTGTGTGTGTGTGTGTGTGTGTGTGTGTGTGTGTGTGTGTGTGTGTGTGTGTGTGTGTGTGTGTGTGTGTGTGTGTGTGTGTGTGTGTGTGTGTGTGTGTGTGTGTGTGTGTGTGTGTGTGTGTGTGTGTGTGTGTGTGTGTGTGTGTGTGTGATGATACTTTGGTGTCTTATCAAGGATAATCTGTCCGTACCAGAACTGCAGTTTGTAATGTTTAGATTTTTTGCCACCACTGTGAATAAAAGAAAAATGTTGTCATAACTCAGCTGCCAAAAGTGATCACAGTTATGGTTGTCCTTTTGCAATACTTCACGTCCACGCTATAATTGTTGTCATTCCCAAAACTTGAGTAATACTTTATGTAATACAGTTTGACAAGATGATCACAGAGTGTGTGTGTGTGTGTGTGTGTGTGTGTGTGTGTGTGTGTGTGTGTGTGTGTGTGTGTGTGTGTGATGATACTTTGGTGTCATATCGAGGATAATCTGTCCATCTGTCCGTACCAGAACTGCAGTTTGTAATGTTTAGATTTTTTGCCACCACTGTGAATGAAAGAAAAATTTTATCATAACTCAGCTACCAAAAGTGATCACAGTTATGGTTGTCCTTTTGCAATACTTCACATGTCCACGCTATAATTGTTGTCATTCCCAAAACTTGAGTAATACTTTATGTAATACGGTTTGACAAGATGATCACAGTGTGTGTGTGTGTGTGTGTGTGTGTGTGTGTGTGTGTGTGTGTGTGTGTGTGTGTGTGTGTGTGTGTGTGATGATACTTTGGTGTCTTATCGAGGATAATCTGTCCGTACCAGAACTGCAGTTTGTAATGTTAAGATTTTTTGCCACCACTGTGAATGAAAGAAAAGTTTTGTTATAACTCAGCTGGCAAGTGATCACAGTTATGGTTGTCCTTTTGCAATACTTCACATGTCCACGCTGTAATTGTTGTCATTCCCAAAACTTGAGTAACGGTTTGACAAGATGATCACAGTGTGTGTGTGTGTGTGTGTGTGTGTGTGTGTGTGTGTGTGTGTGTGTGTCTATGTGTGTGTGTGTGTGTGTGTGTGTGTGTGTGTGTGTGTGTGTGTGTGTGTGTGTGTGTGTGTGTGTGCGTGTGTGTGTGTGTGAGAGATGATATATTGGTGTCTTATCTAGGATTATCTTCTTGCATTGCACCCCTTGAGTACTACTGAAGAACACATCTCCCATGAAATTTCAATCAGATTAAGTGGTATATAAGAGGTTAGAGATGAGAGTTTAACAGTGTGTAATTGATTGCATTGTATAGCTGTGTGGATATGTTTATTACTCTTTTCCTTTGTTTATTACTGCATAACCAGAGTTCTGCAAGTGAAGATGATACCACTGAAGCAAGTGTCTAATTTACCTGACATACAGGATGAAGAAGGCATAAAGGGTAAAGGTAACAAGGTCATTTTGGACAAGATGATTTTTACATTGTCAGTCTTAATCCTAGTTGGTTAGACAACAGACATAATGCCTAGATGCTACATATTTATAGGAAAAAATGTATTCTTCTTCTTGTATTATGTCATTTTTCATAACTTGTTCCAAATTCTTCATAATTATGATCACTTAAATAGATTATTTCCATGAAGAAAAGGCAACAAAAAATGTTATAAACATACATGTATTCATCTTTTAAGCTTTCCTCTGATGCTATAGATATTATACTTTAATGTTGAAAATAAATATTTGTAGTCTTATGTTTCCTTTAATAACTGAGCATATTCCTTTTGTTATGTAAGCAGTACTGTATTTTTGATGGGGGCACCATTTTCCCATTTGCTCAGGAAGCAAGAATACTTTGCATACTCCCTCAAAATCTCCGAAGTCCCTGTATGAATGGATCTTCGTTTTTTTCTATTTGGTAGCAATTACTGTCCATACCAGAAATGCAACTTGGAACGTCCAGATTTTTTCCACTTCTGTCAATGAAATGAAAGGTTCATCAGAGCTTAGTAGACAAAAGTACTTATGGTTAAGTATGCCTTTCTGCAATACTTCAAATGTCCAAGCTGCGATTGTTGTCTTTGTGTTTGAACTGGTATACATTCCCAAAACTTGTGCAATAGTCCATCCAATAAGGCTTGACAAAATGAGAAGTGTGTGTGTGTGTGTGTGTGTGTGTGTGTGTGTGTGTGTGTGTGTGTGTGTCTGCGTCTGAAGCTTGCCTTCTTTCTATGCTATTAGGACACCAGTGACCTTAATGTAAGAAAAGTAACATTTTTCCTAGAAGTATTTATATGGTTTCTGTAATGGAGCTTATTCTTTGTTATGGTTTGACAATGGTATCTTTTCTTTTAACAGGGCATGCTTTTTTAGAAAGTGTCCTTGGGTACACTTCATTTCATGTAAATGTTTTTTTTTTTGCATTTTAAAATGACTGTTCTTTTAACAACATGCTGGAGGGATAGATTCCTGTCCCAGAGAATACCTATCTATGTCAAACAGAGCTCCTCATTAGCACTCTTCAAGAAAAATCTTGATGATTGGATGGGAAATGGGAAATTCACCCCAGGGATCACTTCTGTGGCTCTGCTCGACAGGGGCACAGGAAAATAATTTTCTTGGGTGGAGAAAGCCAGGGTACATTTTTTGGCTAGGCTTATATAGGCCCTAGGGCCAATAGCCTAGTACCTAGCTATGAACCTATGTGTAATTTGTTAGGTAAAGGGCCAACAATTGCATGTTAATTATGTAATCAACTACATAGTATTAAAGCATGTGACTTGTTGAAGTATTTTATCTGATGAAGTCTTGTTTCATGAGATGGAAGCAGTCATCTGGTGTTTTATTTTTTTTAAATTTGTGGAACCTATATGCTGTGGTTGGTACCATTATTCATTTTTTTCTTTTATATGAAATATTCCTGCCCATTTCTGAAAAGATTTCTTGGCATAATGCAGTGTCATGTTGTTAACTGTTTTCAAAAGTCAGTAGCCTTGAGATATTTAATTATCTGTTATTTAGTGATGTCTACTACCACCTTAGTTAAAGCAAAAGTACCATTTTAATGACTGTATCCATGTTTGTGTGTATGAAAATAAAGCACTCTTCAAATGGTCTTCTTTGCCATATTAAATCTACTACATAAACTAACTAGCAAAGGAAACCATAATAAACTTCTATTGTACTGTTCAAAAATGTGCTACTTTTCACATACCTCTGTTCCCCCACTCCATCCAATATATATACTTCTACCATCTATTTTCCATCCAATATGTTCCTCTATTATCTATTTTGAAATAGGTGATGCCAAAATAGGGGTATCATCCCCCATCACTGAGATATTTGCATGTCCATAGATATGTACTTCAGATGACTATGAATGATATCAATAAAAATGACATATTTTAGATAATCCTGCATTTTTAGCAAACCATCCATATGCCTTGATTATATTGCCTTTCATCAGGCTTAATTCTAGGTCTATCACAAAGGGGTTTTTGGCCAGTTTTCTTTTGATCTAGTTGAGGTAAAGCAAAAACAGCTGTATTAATTCCCCAGTCCATCCAAAGCCTCATTGCTGGTGTTTAGAGTAGAGTATTTCCTTTTGCATTCTAAAATTTCCATTACCCCATTTACATTTTTAGATTACTTTCTTAAATTTAGTAAAGTTTTGAATAGATTCTAAATCCAAAGCATGAAAAACTATTTAGTACAGGAATTCCACTGGTAAGAAATTCTCATTCCTCCAAATATGTTTCCTTATAAAAAGCTTTTTCCATAAGACTTAATATAATGTTAAATCATTTTCTTATGACAAAGGACAATATTAATACCATGTAGTCACATTACTATGGAAACAATCCCACATACAGTAACTACTCTTTATGAAGGAGGTCCATAAAATAACCTATCCGGCTATAAGCCTATTGTCAATCTCAAACCCCTCTGTAAAATACACGAGTAATGCACACAAAAACATCATCTCTATTACTTACAAAGCACATCTTATCAACTACTCAGCATGGGCTTTGTACTGTGTATAGTATAGTATGGTAGAGTATAGTTTAGTTTAGTTAAGCAGCAACTTCCTCAGTTCATTGGCCATTACACAAATCATGGACTTCTCACTGCCTCTATTTTTGTAGATTTTGCTAAGGCTTTCAGTTCTTTATCCTGTTCTCTCTTCTTCTTCACAGATTTGTCAGTATAAACTTTAGCACAAAAACACCTAACAAAAAGCTACCATTTAACTACTTTAAGACATTTAAATGGTTGCATATATGGTTAAATTCCGCTGCATCACTGACTCATAAATTGGTATACACTACATTGACAACAAATGGTTGAAACTCAACCAAAAAAAATAGAAAATATTTTATGTAGGAGGACCCCTGCACTTCCCACTCCCTACTAGATATATATATATTAGCCCCAAGATCATTCTCACACCACACTGCATAATGATACCACAAAACAAATGCTGCCATCCTATGCTAAACAGGCAATTTAACGTAACAGTCCTTTAAATTAAATCTAATGAATATATGATGAAACACACTAAACACATATATACACAGTTTTTGAGTGTATTTTTATTGCTATTAACTAATCTGCACGGGTAACTGATTTGTTTGCAGATAAAAAAGCATTCTGTAGCGTCTCGTTGCTCCTTTATCTGTTTAAAAACTTTCATTTTGTGGCTTTCTGTAGTGCTTACTCTCTGTAGGATAATAGCTTTTAGTATTCCCACCCTCTCTGTTGGTGTCTTGCTGTTATACTTGGTGGCTTTGCAGTTGCCCGCCCCTACTGTAAATCTGATCTGGGACACTCCTCCCAGTCTAGTGTCATTAGCTCATTCTACCTAATACAGAGAGAACATTTGATAAGGCCTTCTGTTTCTCCTTTTCCCTTTCAAAAAAAAAAATAAAATATTTTTGCTTGAATCTCTTTGGTTCTGACTGTGCTTCTCAAACATTTTGGAAATATAGAGTATATTTTAGAGCATTTATTCTAACTTTAATTTCCTTAGTATTGCTACAACTCAAGTGCTCTGGGTTGCACTGCATCTGAAGTGTTTGTGTGTTTTAGCTGCTTTTCTGTATATATAGACTTCTCTGTATATGTAGACTAGCTACTTATTCTGCTGTGTTACTGCCTCAAATCGTGTTTCAGTTGTGCACTTGCCTTGCTTCATTTAAAAAGTTTTAAATTGCTAATTTTGTAGAGTTTTAATTGCATTTGCTGTTTAGGACTACACACTCAAGTGTGTTAGCCTTTTCTGTGTTTATTTACTGTATTATTGCATTGTTTAGCCTGATTCAACAAAAAAAAAATACTATCTTGTTTGCTCATTTTAATCATAGCCTCACCTTTTCTAGCCAGTCCATATCCCAGGCTTTGCTTGTCTCAGAACATTATTTTCCATGCTCTGAGCTGTCCAGACCTTGCTGTGGTGATGGGAAGTCCTACTGCTTACCAGTGGGACTGGTGAGCATTGTACTGCCTGTCTAACATTGGAGGAGTGGTTTCCGGCTCTGAAATTATAGTTTTGTTGGCCTTTTTGGGCTGATTTCTATTCCTTTTAACTTTCTGGCTTAAAAACATGTGTGTTTGCACATTTTTCACATTGTGCAGCACTGCGAGGCAACAGTTAAACTATTACAGGTGCCAGAGGGTCTGCTCTTCAAATTTTCCCTTAGAACTAGTTGGTTTCTCAGTAGCAGCACTAAAATCTGAACCCCTGTGACTAGCACTTGCTCTAGAACCTGCTGGAAAGCACTAGGAAGCCTGAAACTGATTCAAGCACTCAGCTCTCCTTGTTAATAAGGATAAATTAATCATAGGCACTAAACAGCCTATAATTGCAGAGTACCTTGCAAAGGTAAGAGAAAACAGCTCTTAAACTTTACAAAAAAGCACCTAAACAAGCATGTCCAAGGGTCAGCTTCCGGTGATTTCTCCTGTCCACCTGGTGAATCTGGGCATACTGGGGCAGTGCAGCAACTGCCTCATGTACACAGACAATCCTCTCCTCCTACCACCCAACACTACAACCTGCGAGAGATGCACTTACATAGCCAAACTGGAAGCTAAGCTCTCTCCAGCCAAGATTGTGCTAGACAGTCAAGAGGAGAAGGTTAACACCTGCATTACACCTCAAGCAACTCATAGCCCTTCAAAACCCACACCATCAACACCCACACATAGCAACACTAAACCCTCATATGTGGAGGCCCTTAACATTAACCTGCCCAAGCAACAAGGACCTCCGAAGCCGAAACGCAAACAAACACCAGTCACAACCAAAGTGACACATAGCTCACAACACTAGTGTACCACCCAACAACATCCCCTAAGGCAAAACAATGTACCCAACACTTTAGTCATAGGTGACTTTGTAGTCAGGTACACTGATGTCCCACTCACCAGGCTGAACAAGGAGAAAATTACAGTCAGCTGCCTCTCAGATGCCAGGATCAGCCACATAACGCATGTACTCAAGTCACTCCACAACAAGTACCTCCCTGGACTACATGAAAAAAGACATGGAAGAGCTCTTAGATCATGTGACCCAGGCAGGTATGACCGTAGCCCTGAGTAGCATCCTGCCTTCACCCAGAATGATACCACAGTATAAGGGCAAAATGATTGACTTCAACAATTGGCTAAGCTTCTGGTGTCATTCAAAGGGGATCCAGTATTTGTCTGCCTGGGAAGACATGATCGACAAACCACGATGCTTTGCCAGAGACGGTCTGCACCTGTCACACTAAGGATTCAGGTTACTAGCTAAAGCTCTTGCCACCCCTATAGTGCCTTTTTTAGGCAAGGATCAAAGGATAAAACCACCACCGTAACAGATACAAGCATGCAAAATCTGAAGGTAATGCTACTCAATGCTAGAAGTCTAAAGCTCAAAATGCACTCTCTCTCGAGACTCCTAAAAATGGAGAACATCGATATCTGTGCAGTAACTGAGACCTGGTTCAAGGCTCCAGAGAGCACCCTTGCAATACCAGGCTACAATTCTTACCACACTTTTCGGCCACAAAACCAAGACCGAAACACTAAAGGTGGAGGAGTGTCCATATTCACCAAGGATATTCACACTTCCAGGCTAGTTGGCCAACACAATGCATCTGAAATTCTCCAGGTGCAACTAACACTAGGTAAGACTGCAATCCAAATTGCAGCTTGCTACAGATCCCCCACCATGCCCCAAGATTCTCACTACACCTTTCTAAACATACTGGAAAATATTATGATACAACCAAACACCCTAATACTGGGTGATTTCAACTACCCTGCCATTAACTGGGAAAACTACTCGGGTACCAACTCCTTTTCCCAGCGGTTCTTGGAATTCATAAATTCCAACGCCCTGGATCAACTAATCCATTGTCCCACCAGGGGAGCCAATATCCTAGACCTGGTCATTACCAACATGGGAGATAGATGCTCCACACCAATGGTCACCCCCTCATTGCTCAGGTCTGACCATAAGCAAATCACCTTTGACATCCACATCCCACCCCCCAGTAAAAAAACCTCCTTAAAAAACTTCTCCAAAGCAAACTTCATGCTACTGAAGTCAGAAGTGAAAAACTTCACAACACCCATGCAGACGGGATCTGGAAGTTTGACTGCAAAATCCTACACTAAGGCACTGTATGAGCACATCCACTAATGCATGAATTGTGCCATGCCAAATAGAACCAAGATGCTCTTCTCCAAAAAAAAGGAAGCCAATCTGGTGGTCCCATGCTGTAAACAAACTATACAACAGAAGGAAGAAACTGTTGCAGAAAAGAGGAAAATCCCAGGATGCAAAAAACTCCCTCACCAGCCTCAGTAAGAAGCTGAGATCCCTCATAAAATCCTCAAAAGCTAGTTACGAAAATAAAATTGCCAAAGATTCCAAAGACAACCACAAGGCATTCTATAGTTATGTCAAGAATCTAAATGGCAGTGCTCAGATCTGCTCTGAGCTACAACAGAATGGCATTAAATATACTGATCCCAAGAATATTGGCAATATCCTGGCAGATCGATTTAGTGTCAACTTCACCCCCCTCTCACACCCTAAAGAGCCCATCTCAATACCAAAAGATTGCCAAATTCCAGTAATCACGGCCACACAGGTAGAAACCACACTCTCCAAAGCTAAGAATACAGCATCCATGGGACCTTATGACATCCCAGGCTGTGTACTACATGAACTACAAAATGAACTGGCACTTCACCTAAGTGTCATGTTTAATCATAGCCTCACCTCAGGCTTCGTGCCCACTAAGTGGCGCACAGCTACATTTATCCCACTCCACAAGGAAGGATCCGCCTTGGATCCCGAGAACTACCGTCCCATCAGTCTGACAAGCCTGATCTGCAAGGGCATGGAATGCATTATCATGGAACTTATAAACAAAGACATTGGCAACCTTCAAACACTGGACCCCACCCAGTTTGAGTTTGTGAAGGGCCGATCTTGTCTCCTGAATCTGTTTGACTACTTCGAATCAGTCTCCAGAGCTGTGGACGAGGGTAAGGTGATCCACACAGCATATCTGAACTTCGCCAAAGACTTTGACACCATCCTCCACTCTGGAATCATAGATAAACTTACTAAGCTGGGCATAAATCCCTACATTACTCAATGGTTTGCCAACTGGTTTACTGACAGAACCCAGGAGTAAAAGTAGCCAACTCCAAATCCAGCTCCAGACAAGTGACAAGTGGAGTACCTCAGGGTTCAGTCCTGGGGCCACTCTTGTTTGGCATCTACTTCTCTGAAGTACAGGCCAACACTAAGGGACTCTGGCTAACAAAGTTTGCAGATGACTGCAAACTAGGAGCCATTATTGAATCCCCAAATTATGTGGATATTCTACAAAAAGGCCTTACAGAAACAGATGCCTGGTGCCAAAGCCATGGGCTCAAGCTTAATGCCAAGAAATGTATAGTTATCCCCTTTGGAAAAAAACATGTACCCATGAATTACCACATAGGTGGCAGGACGCTAAACATCGAAAGTGTGATGAGAGATTTGGGGATGCAGGTGGACAGTGGTTTCAGGTTCGATAACCACATCACCACAACAGTCAGGAAATCCTTCTATGTGGCACACCTCATCACTACGGGCTTTTCATCCAGAAAAATGAGGTCCTTGTCCCACTGTACTCATCCCTCATTAGACCCATTAGAGTATAATGCCCTGTTTGGTATGTACCTCACAAGACATCTGCAACAGCTGGAGAGGCCACAGAAATACCTCACTAAAAGAATCACAGGCCTAAAGCAGATGCCATATGCTGACCATCTAAAAAAACTCCAGGTATACTCTGTGGCATATCATCTACTCAGAGGCAATCTCTGCTTAACATACAAGGCCATGTCAAACCCTGAGCTGTTGGACATGCTCCACTTAAAGAAATCCCAATCTCTCAGAGCCACACGCTCCAGGGATCTAAACCTTGTCATCACAATGAACAAAACATGCTGGAGGGATAGGTTCCTGACCCAGAGACTCCCCATACTCTGGAATAGACTGCCCATACATGCCAAGCAGAGTGCCTCATTGGCCCTCTTCAAAAGGAACCTTGATGATTTGGATGGGAGATAGGAAATTCACCCCGGGGATCATGACAGTCGCCCTGCTAGACAGGGGCCCAGAGAAGTAAATATTGTGGGAAGAAATATCCAGGGAATTGTTATGGCTAGGCTTGCATAGGCCCTAGGGCCGGATAGCCTAGTACCAAACTATGAACCTATATATGTATATATATATATATATATATATATATATATATATATATATATATATATATATACACACATATAGGTGTTCCTAAAATGATCTAAAAAGTGTAAGATTGACAGTATAAAGATGAACACTAAAACTATTTAAACGCCCCCCCTGCAAAAAACACTGAAAAAGGTAATAATGTCTAACAATTTAGAAAACCACTGAAAAATATGACAAAATCGAACATTTTTTTCAATGTTTTAACAGGAGGGCAAGCCCCATGCAGCATCCATGTATGGGAGGTTGCATCTCCCACACTACCTGCTAATTCTTAAATACTTATGTGTGTGTGTGTGTGTGTGTGTGTGTGTGTGTGTGTGTGTGTGTGTGTGTGTGTATGTATGTATACATATATATATATATATATATATATATATATATATATATATATATATATATATATATATATATATATATTCACTTTATAACCTCGAAATGCTGAAATATCGAATTTCAGTATCTCGAGATTATAAAACCGAATCCACAAAACACCGACAAACAAAACCAAAAACCACATAACCAAAAACACCGCACACACTACACTAAACATACAACACAACACCCATATCACAACATAAACAAAAAAACACACATACACAACTCACACACACATAAGCAGGGGTGCCCCTGCAACCCTCATGTGGGGGGCTGCACCCCCCACACCCCCCCTACTTATATATACTAACTCCGAGATCGCACAAACACAACACAAAAGCTCACTCACACACGCACATTCTCCAATCCCTCACACACACTCTAACTCCCACTCAAAACCCTTACAAAACACTCACTTACCTGACATAACACCTACATCCACACACGGCACTGCGCACAACCAAAACACAAACCCGGACATTACATACCGCAACTTCATAACCGCAAATTCGACATATATTCGACATATGTGAAATTCGCGATTATGAACGTTCGCTATTTCAAAATTCGACTTTATAGCTTTGAGATACTGAAATTCAACATTTTGGTATTTCGATGTTATAAAGTAAATCTATATATATATATATATATATATATATATATATATATATATATATATAGATATATGTGTATGGGTCCCATTCAGTAGATCGAACTTTTAAATGTTCAAAGACGATATGGCTGAGGCCATAAC
>NC_056744.1:277589058-277604058 GCF_019279795.1 Protopterus annectens
CTAAAATGCCCCTCACCAAAGCCTTCTAGCACATTAAGATACTTTGTATCATTGTGTAGCATTTCATCCATGTTAAAGTGTTAGCTCCCTTTCATGTAAATGTCACTGTCTGCAAATCATATTTTAAATAAAAACATCTTAACTTGTTTTATGCACTGGATGCTGAATGATTCTAAACTCTGTTGTTTTATTTTTACAATTTTATATACATATAAGAGTACATCTGCACAGTGCATTACACCTCATGTTCTTGCTCAAGTTAAATATAAACAAAACTCATGAAGTACATCAGTCATATAAAAAGGTCAAGTCTACATTCTTCTCTCACTGTACAGCAAATATTTTTATAGAATGTTGCAATTGTCAGGTGTAAACCAGACCTTAGCAAGAAATGCAAGATGCATTCTCCATAGCCATTCTCATAACAGATACTGCTTTAGTTTATGTCAAAGTTTATAAAAAAGGTTTCTGTTTTAGTCCTTAAACCAGTGACAAATACAATCATCAGTAGTTACACAGCAGGTATTAGCTGACATTCCTTTTCAACAAAGGTATAAAAGTGGTGTTGCAAAGTCAAAACAGACTCTGCTCTACTAAAGCTGTTATAAGTTTATATAGAACAATATTATTCACTATGTGTGTGTGTGTGGGGATTATTTTTTTAGTGTATATTATATTTAACTAACTTACTCAAAAGCAAACAAAAAATGGAAAATGAACCTATGTTGTCTAACAAACATGTCACTCAGTCATTCACACATTTATTAATTTGTTTCTTTATTTATCTACATACTTGTTTGTTTGTCTGTCTGTTCTTTGATAACCAGAGTAGAAATTTAATACAAATGAATATTTTTGTTGTTTAATTCTGGGTTGGGTTATGGCACATGATTCAAGGTGTGGATAGATCAGGATAAAACAAAAATATATCACATTTGCAAATACTGTTCAATAAATGATAAGAAAAAAAAAAACATACATACGACATTTGCAAATACTGGTGAAAAACGTATTACTAATTAAAAACATTACTTATTACATTACTGGTAAAAAAATATGTAATAAAAGCATACATGTAATTTAGTCAAGGTTGCTATTTACAATATATAGAATAGTAAAATGAGTTAGACAAGTTTAAGATGGTGGATTTATGAAAGCTGATAGTTACAAGGACAGACGCTATGCAGTGAGAGGAGAAAGAGAAGGTTAGAGATGAGTTATGATAACTAACTGAAGAAGAGAAGGGGGAAGGAATGAGTATTTGGAGAGTTGCTGAGTGTTTTATGTAAGCTAGATGAAGTACACTGAGGGTGTTAGTTATGTAAACTGCTTTAAGTAATTTAATTGATTTCTGATTGCAGAAGCTATACATCTTTAAATGCATAAGATTTTATTTTCGCTTGGAGTTTGGAGTAAGTGGTGATAGATTTTATGCTCAGTGGGATACATTCAGTTATGTTTGGAGTCAGTACTGACAGGCAGTGATCAGTGGCTTGTACCTTGTTTTATGGGGTTTGTGAGTTAAGAATAGTGGGAGACAGGGCTCTAAGCTTGTAAGTGGTGGTTCTTTTAGAAACCAATTACTTATTTTTATTATTATTATTATTATTATTATTATTATTATTATTATTATTATTATTACTATTATTACTATTATTATTATTATTACTATTATTATTCAAAAGTGTTATAGACTTATAGTTATATACCAAAAATGCTACAATAATTTCTGTAGTGTTCTTGAATATAATTACATATCTCATGCTTCAGGCAAAACTTATTCAAGGCTAGATAGAAGATGTTTCAGGAATTTCTGAAAATTTTAACTGCATCTGTTAGTCTTTTTCTATGTAAAAAGTTATCTTACATTTTATTACTTTACAAATAGGCTACAGTAGTACTCATTTTGCAGACCCACAACTATTACAACTGCACATGATACAAACTGTAAGGAAGTGAAGTTTGTACTTGTATATTGGGCACATGTGCAGAGCCGTCATTTGTTTAAGAAGCAGGAATGATATTATGGCTTCTTAAAAGACTGTTGATACTGCACTCACACTTGCATTTATTAGTTACTCGCAATGGAAATAACTATAGCAAGATGCTTTCTGCTAGCCTTTTTTTTTATTCATGCTTTAGAGCTTTCAATTTTGAGAATGCCTTTTTTGGTCCTAAGCTTTGATTTGAGGGCAAGATCAGTTGGGAGAATTATCCAGGATGCCAGATGAACTACCTATGGTTCTGTCATTAGGCTGTATAACAGAAGGAAGACAATCATGGCAAAAATTAGGAGGTTCAGCACCCAGCAGAATAAAAGTGCTCTCATCGAACTAAATAATCAACTCAGAGGACAAATAAAGCCTAGCAAAGCCAAATTTGTGGTAAGTTTGGCCTCCCACAAAGCATTCTATAGCTATGTCCGCAACCTCAAAGACAATACACAATTTTCTGCAGAGCTCTTTGTAAATGAACCCACCTATACTGAGCCAGAAGATATAGCAAACCTCCTGGCTGATAAATTCAGCTCCAACCTTACCCCTCTCTCCCCCTCAACCTTCCCTCAGGAAATACCATCAAATATAACTCCCCTACTATCACTAGGCAACAAGTCCTTAATGCTGTCTCTAAGACCAAGAACACTGCATCAATTGGCCCAGATAATATCCCAGGATTCCTTCTAAATAGCATGAAACATGACCTATTTGGACCTCTGGAATTACTATTTAACTGTAGCCTCCAAACAGGCTTCATGCCTCATGAATGGAGAAAGGGAATAGTTATCTCTCTGCACAAAGGTGGGCCATATACAGACCCTGGAAACTACAGACCTATAAGTCTCTCTATTCTTATGTGTAAACCTATGGAAAAAATGATCATAGAGATGATCAACAAAGATATAGTAACCCTCTAGATACTGTAACCAACCCAGTTTGGTTTCGTTAAGGGCAGATCATGCCTACTCAACCTGGTGGACTTCTTTGAGAAGGCAACCAATGCAATGGATGAGGGAAAATGGTTCACATTGCCTACTTTGACCTGGCCAGGGCATAAGACACAATATCCTACTCGGGCATTATTGACATACTCAATAGATTAGTTACAAACTCGTATGTCACCTGGTGGATAGCCAACTGGCTCACAGCCATGACCCATGAAACTAGAAGAAGTCCACCTCTACAAAGAGGCTAGTCACAAGTGGAGTCCCTCAGGGATCAGTCCTTGGATCTCCCCTTTTTGGTATTTACTTTTCAGAAGTCAAGACCAATGTCAGTTGTCTCTGGCTGACTAAATTTTCAGATGATTGCAAATTAGGAGCTGTCATTGAATCCCCCATTGACACCAGTGTTCTCCAGGAGTGGCTGATACAAACAACTGGTGTCAGAGCCATGGTGTAAATCTAAATGCCAACAAATGCATAATAATATCCTTTGGGAAGTCATCCATCCCTGGTAATTATCATATTGACAACACACTCCTTAGAGCTGATACAGTAGTCAGGAAATTAAGGACATACATAGATAGTAATCTTGCCTTTGACCATCACGTGTCTACAGTAGTGAGGAAATCATTCTATGTTGCTCAACATATAAACAAAGGTGTGGCATCTATGTCCAAGGAAGTCATTGTTCCACTGTATCTGACATAAATCAGACCTATCATTTAGTACAATGCACCCTTTAGTCTGTACCTAAACAGGCATATTTAACAATTGGAACATCCTCAGAGGTTCCTCACTAAAAGAATACAGGGCATAAGTAAAATGTCCTATGCAGACCATCTCAAGGCCCTATCCCTGTATTCTGTCTCCTACAGGCTTTTGAAGGGAGATCTATGCCTGGCATACAGGCCATTGTCAGACCCCACTCTGATGGAACTCCTGCATATCCAGAAAACAAACAGCCTGTGAAATAAATAGGACCTGCTGAAGGGACAGGTATGCATCCCAGAGACTACCCAGTCTATGGAACAGGCTCCCCATCCATGTGAAGCAGAGTTCCTCCCTAACCCAATTCAAGTGCAATTGGATGAGGAACCAGAAATTCATCCTGGGTTTGGCATCTGTGTGTCTAATGCACACAGGCAACCTGTAAATGGTTCATCTTCCAGGCCCATGCTTACACTTATCAAGGGTATCAGAATTTGTCAGAGATTTGGGGTGCATGGCTAGACTTAAAAAGGCCCTTGTGGTTGTTAGCCAAGTAAACACCTATGAACTTATGAATCTATATACATATTATGATATTTTGGGTGGCTGAAAACATGTTCCTTCAGTATGTGATGCTTCACTAGGCATCCGTTAAGAATAGCCTCAAAGACAGTTGGACAGTATTATCATAAATGTATAATTAAAATGAAATCAAATAAAATGCATCTTGGAAGTTTTTAACAATTATTTCACCTTTTATTAAAATATCACATTTCCTAATGCCTAATGTCTATAACATAAAAAAAGAAATGCTTTTTCTAGATACTGCTACACAATGTTATATAGGACAGACATAATGTGATGTACTGGTGATCAGCCGTGTTATATGTGATCACAAAATTGTTATCACTAGGATGTGCATATTAAAATCAAGAGTGTAGTTCCTCTTTGTCTGAGGTACAGCAGTTTCAGAGTTATTGAATTTAAGTAGCAGGGGTGGGAAAGTTACAGGGGAGTGAATCTCCTACACAAATGCTAACAACCCAAAAAAAGTAGGATCTTTGGTATTCCAAAGATCCATAAAAACCTAGATTCCCACCATTAAGACCCATAGTGGTGAGTAGAAATAGCAAAACTGAAGGGATGTCAGTGTTTGTTGACAAGCATCTACAGAGGGTAGTACCAAGGGGTAAGACTTATATAAAAAATAGTTATGACTATAAAAAAACTGGGAGAGATTCAGGTGTCTGATTCACATATACAGGTTACAATAGATATCAATTCTTTGTATACCATGATTCTGAATAAAGAAGGAATGGAGACAGTAAGGGTAGAACTATTAAAATCTAAAGTGTTCTCCCCAAGTACAGTAGGGTTATTAATGGAGATGATTGGTTTAGTTTTGAGCCATAATTATTTAGAGTTTTATGATCAAATACATGTCCAAACAAATGGTGTTGCGATGGGTGCTGCTCTAGCCCCTAGTTATGCTAATGTGTTTATGCAAGGTTGGGAAATAGCCAATATTTTAGAAAGTGAACATAGTAAACATATAGTCAAGATGTTAAGATTTATTGACGATGTCCTTGTAGTGTGGGATGGTACTATTAATGAGTTAAATAACTTTTTAAATTACATTAATAATGTTTCTTCCTATATAAAATTTTGATATAGTTATAATGCAGATAAAATCAATTTTTTAGATCTGACAATATATAAATATGATAATAAATTAATTTCTAAGATTTATAAGAAAGATTTTCAAAATAACATGTATTTGCATTATTCTAGTTTGCATCCTAAAAGAACTAAAGTTAATATTGTTAAGGGAAAACTTAAAAGGATTAGTAATTTAACTAAAGATGATGAATTGTTTGAGCTAGAAGCTTTAAATTTTTGTAAAAGGATGGAAATAAGAGGATACCCTCAAGATGAAGTACAAAGGTTGTTCACTGATTAATTAATTAAGAGGAATAATATTGGAAATAATGTCAATACGAATGTTGGTGATAAAACACATAAAAATTATAGAACAGCATTAGCAATACAAAATAGTACAGATTTGAACACTATAAAGAATATAGTGAGGAGAAACTGGGGAATTTTAAAAGGAAATAGAGAAATTATGGAGAAAATTGGGAATGAACACAAGTTTGTACAGAAAAGGGCTAGAAACTTTAAAGATCTTTCTCAAAGTAAACTAAATAAAGTTAAAGAAGCTGAGGTAAGAAAAGGGATTGTTAAATGTCATAATTGTAACTATTGCCAATATTTATTTACTGATAGTAGTGAATTATTAGTGTGGAAAACAGCAGTCCAAGTCCCAGGGAGGTTTACTTGTAAATCAAAAAATGTTATTTATTTATTGTTGTGTACAGAATGTAGATCATTTTATGTGGGAAGAACAAAGAGAGAACTATACAAAAGAATTTATGAACATAATTATGCTATTAGTAAGGGAGATACAAAAATGCTATGAGCAAACATTATGTTGATAAGAAATGTAAAATTAATTTTAAACGTATAGTTTTGGACACTGTGCATCAAAATATTAAGTCAGTAAATGCTGAAGAAGAACTAGGTTGGCTAGAATATTGTTGGCAAGTTAAACTAAATGCTTGTTTCCCTCCAGGTTTAAATAACAGGGAAGAGTTTGTAATGTATTTAAAAAGAAAGGGGTTGAAGCATTAATGTATGCATGATTACTCTGCATTTTTATGTCACTGTGCTTTTAAATGTTAATTGGTGTTTTAAAATGTTAATTAATGTAGTATTTAAAGCATATGTTTTTTATAGTAAAGCCATAGTCTGAAGAAGTCTCTTGCATAAGAGATAAAAGCGCTTACTATTGGCTTGGATTATCATAAATTTCTTCGTACTGACACAGCTTTTGTTTACTTTTTAAATGCTAACAATATGTTAATTCAGTTTTATTAATACCTTTATTAAATTATCACTTGAGACACAAATTCACTAATTTAAAGAAAAGCATACCATATTAACATTTTTCATGTACATATTCATTATATGTTACATATATGTTTCCTTTCATTTTAACAAGTCATTCACCCCTGCATTACATAAATCGCTGAGGTCCTGCCTTCCTTTAATCCTCAATCCTTCTCGACCAGAACATTATTTTGCATTTATTGCCTTTCTATTCAATTTCCTTCTTATCTTTTCTAAAGATTGTACCTCCAATTATTTTATATGTTTTACAGTATTAAGGTTTGATACACATTTTAGCATGCACTTTGCTGTAGTTGTAACTACTGTGACATTTTTTAGTTATGAGCCCAGAAGTCTGTCATACTCTTCCCTGTGAAATAATAGCTGCACTCTCTCCACTGTGACTATAAAAAAATGCAGGCATGATTTTGTATATATAGGTTAGCACTAGGCTAACTGCCCTTGTGGGCCATTTTAAGCCTAGCCAATTATCTCGTTTGAGAATCGAACCCTGTACCTTGTGTTTGTAAGGTGAACACCTTAACCATTATGCCAACCTCCCAACCCTGTGACTGTATTTGGTTGGAAACTGGCATACATTTTATTGCATGGACTGAGGCTCAGCTTCTACCATAGGTTCTTTGGTTAGTACATGCTTATATCCTAGCAGTCATGAAGCTTAACCACAATTATCCCATGCTGGAATTTACATATATCCCAGAAATTGTCTAACAATTGTACACACACTCAGATGGATACATCTGACTAGAAATAAACTGTCTGATTTATTGTTGAGCAAATATATTTTAGTTTTTTCAATCAAGCTAATTGAATGATTCACTTAATAATCTATACATATTTAATGAAAATAATCTTATTAACTGTCACTGGTTTCCAAAACAGCATCCTTACTAGCGTGTTTATAGTCTTATCATTAAAAAGGCATATGGTCAAAATATTAATCACATGGTTTGTATGGTTTAGTTGCTGTTAAGGTGTACCTGAATTTGTGATAAGGCCAGATGAGACATGATACCGTACATAGGACATTTGCTTTTGTTATACCATTTTAAGTAGTTCAGGATAAACTCAAATTACTCATATACATACACATAGATAAATACATATTCTCACAAACTCACACATTATACATACATATCTATATATATATATATATATATATATATATATATATATATATATATATATATATGTATATATATATATATATAGAGAGAGAGAGAGAGTGTGTATATTTATGTAAATATCATAGAAAGACATTTCATTCTGATGAATCTTCTAACATTAAGATGGGTGCTTAAATCCTGACTATATGAAATTTTGTAACAGCTTATGTAACAACAATCTTATGTTACATTGAAAATACAGCTATAATATGAAAATTTGTAACTCACTCTAAAATAATGAACTGTTACTTTTTTTTTTTTTTTGCACTCTGCATACTGCACTTCCTGCCTTTTAAAAGAAAATATGGTTTTATTTGATAAGTACCTCTGAAAGAACTATGGTGAATTAAAACTTCTGAGAATTCCTACATTATACTGTACAAATGAAAGTGTACAACTTTCATTAAACAGAAGAGCATTATAATCCTGTCCTATGATTTCTAAAAATGAATAATACTAAATATTATAAACATTGTAATTTCGACACTATTATCAAAGTGACAAAAATGGTGTCCAGCTTTAGCACTTACTCTGCATCCAAAATAAATTCTGTAAGCATACCGTTCCTGTAATATACAAACACTAAATGTATTTGTTTAAAATAAGAAAGTAACAGGAATGTTAAACAGTAATGTACAGAAGCTGATAAAATATATATTTCTATTTATAAACATAGAATAGGTTAATGAATTGATACTTGACAAGTAGTCCCTATGACAAGAATGTAGGCAAATAAGCCATTGAAGTAATATGTAATTCAAGGGTCGATATTACAACGTCAAACTAAAACAAGTTTGAACATTGTAATATCGAACCCTAAAGTCCGAAAGTTGAAAATAACGAAGCCACTGCACAGCAACTTTTTTTCCCAGGGAAAAAGTCGATGGGCCATTTTTGGGGTTTTGCTATTTCCTCCACTGTGGTGCGATCTCGGAGTTGGTATATTTAAGTAGGGGGTGTGGGGGGGGTGAAGCCCCCCACTTTAGTTTAAGTTTAAGGTTATTTTTTTGGTCACGGAACAGCGATTTTTTTCCCTGGGAAAAAAAAAATCACTGTTATGTGTTTCCGGTTTTGTTGGGTTTCAGACTTTAGGGTTCGAGATTACATTGATTGAACTTTTGTTAGTGCAACATTGTGATATAGACCCATAATTCAACAGTGTTTATCTTCTTTTTCTTGAAGGGCTATACATGATAACAGTGGGAGAATGTATTATTGCACATCTAGTTATTGAAATTAACTTTGAGAGTGGCTGGAATACTATACTATTTGTCATGAACGGAACAAGTTTCACAGGCATGCAATGCTTGGTTTAGTTACCTATCCCACCAATGAATCTTATTAATTTATTGATGTGGGATGAGACCTTGATACAGATGTTAAGATGGCATTGATTCTCTGGTGGCCTGGAGATGAGCTAGGACAGGGTGTTGTACAGCTCAGAAAACAGCATAAAGGAAAAAACACAAAGGACATGGTTAGAGACTGACTACAAGGAAAGAGCTGTCAGTCTCCCTGGGTGACTAATGAACTCTAGACCATGATGCATATAAACGTGCATGCTGAAAGGAGCATTATATTCAGTGATGGACCTTATGAGGGATGTGTACAGGGGAACAATGTCTTTTTTGCTTTAGAGATGATGCCTTTGGAAACCCCTTTAAACATATTGGACCTTTTCTGCACTACATACAGTCATGAGATCAACATAAAAAATAATAAACACATCTGACTTTGAGAGATAATTCACATTTTTTATTTATTTGTATTTATTTACTTATTTGTTTTTTCTGGTTTTGTTAACCAAGTTTATCCAGTTGGGTTTGGACAGAAACCCCCTTTCATCAGAGGCTGGGGGAGAAAAGCTCCAACATATTATAAACATTTTTAAACATATATTCAGTAATATACTTTAATAGTTACACATATATTTGCTAATTAGATTGCATTCATATGAAATAAAGGAAGTTATTACAGTAAAGAAAATGATTATATATTTAGTAGATCTTGAAAACTGAGCATTTGAAGAGCTGTATTAGAGGGTTTGTCTATTATAAAATAGATATGATTCATGATTAGAAATTCAGAGAAATGGAAGTGAGGAAAGGAATGCAGTAGGGTATTAAATAGGTGCAGAGACAATTAAATATGGCTATAATAAGGTTCACATTAGAAGTACATAGGTGGGGTGACAAGCAGTCTGCTAAGATCATGTCTTTTATTCCATATCTTTCAAAAGCAAGGTTATTCTAATCCCATATTTATTTTCTGAAGGCTTTCATTTGCCCGCATTTTTTTATTGCTGATTTTTTTTCTCTGCTTTTGTTGGTTTGTTTTGCTGCTGTCAGTGAATCTGCTCTGCTGGTCATCATTCATTTCCCTAGTTAAATAAAAGTAGTCTTATGAGATTGTTATAGGTTGATAGGTTCATAGGTGTTTACTAAGCTAACGACCACAAGGGCTTTTTTAAGCTTAGCCATGCATCCCAAATCTCTGACAAGTTCTGATATCCTTGATAAGTGTAAGCACGGGCCTGGAAGATGAACCATTTACAGGTTACGTTTGTCCATTAGAGACATAGTTGTCAAACCAGGGATGAACTTCCATTCTCCCATCCAGTTGTCCAAGTTGAACTTGAATTGGGTTAGGGAGGAACTCTGCTTCACATGGATGGGGAGCTTGTTCCATAGACAGAGTAGTGTCTCTGGGACACATACCTATCTCTCCAGCAAGTCTTACTTATACCACAGGCAAGGTTTAAGTCTTTAGAACAGGTAATTCTGGTGCTGTTTGTTTTGTGGATATGCAGGAGGTCCATTAGAGTGGGGTCTGACAATGCCCTGTATGCTAGGCATAAATCTCCCCTCAAAAGCCTGTAGGAGACAGAATACAGGGATAGGGGCTTGAAGTGGTCTGCATAGGACATTTTACTTATACCCTGCATTCTTTTAGTGAGAAACCTCTGTGAATGTTCCAATTGTTGGATATGTCTGCTTAGTTACATACTAAAGGGGGGCATTGTACTCAGTGATAGGTCTAATGAATGTGGAACAATGACTTCCTTGGACTTAGATGCAATACCTTTGTTTATAAGTTGAGCAACATAGAATGATTTCCTCACCACTGTAGACACGTGATGGTCAAAGGCTAGATTACTATGTATGTGTGTCCTTAGGTCCCTGACTACTGGTTCAGCTCTAAGGGGTGTGTTGTCAATATGATAGTTACCAGGGATGGATGACTTCCCAAAGGATATATTTCTTGGCATTTTGTTTTACTCCATGGCTCTGACACCAGTTGTTTGTCTTTGTCAGCCCCTTCTGGAGAAGATTTGTGCCAGTGTGAGATTCAGTGACAACTCATAATTTGCAATCATCTGCAAATTTAGTCAGCCAGAGACCACTGACATTGGTCTTGACTTCTGAGAATTAAATGCCAAAAAGGAGTGGTCCAAAGACTGATCCCTGAGGGACTCCACTTGTGACTGGCCTCTTTGTAGAGGTGGACTCCCCAATTTTAATTTCCTGGGTCCTGTCTGTGAGCCAGTTGTCTATCCACCAGGTAACATACAGGTTTGTACCTAACCTCTTGAGTTTGTCAACAATGTCTGATTGGAGGCATTGTGTCAAATGTTTTGGCCAGGTCAAGGTAGGCAGTGTGAACAATTTTTCCCTCATCCATTGCTTAGGTGACCTTCTCAAAGAAGTCCACCAGGTTGAGTAGGCATTATCTGCCCTTGACGAAACCAAACCCGCTTGGTTCCAGTGTCTTGAGGTTTACTATATCTCTATTAATCATCTCCATACTAATTCTTTCCATGGCTTTACATATAAGATTAGTGAGACTTATAGGTCTGTAGTTTCCAGGGTCTGTAGATGGCCTGCCTTTGTGCAGAAGGATGACAGTTGCCTCTCTCCATTCATGAGGCATAAAGCCTGTTTGAAGGCTATATTTAAATAATAATTCCAGAGGCCCTAATAGGTCATGTTTCATGCTGTTTAAAAGGCATCCTGGGATGTTGTCTGAGCCCATTGATGCAATGTTCTTGGTCTTAGAGAGAGCATTAAGGACCTGTTCCCTAGTGACAGTAGGGGGAGGTATATTTGATGATATTTCCTGAGGGAATTTTGAGGGGGAGAGAGGGGTAAAGTCGGAGCTGAATTTATCAGCCAGGAGTTTTGCTACATCTTCTGGCTTAGTATAGGTGGCTCCATTTACAATGAGCTCTGCACACAATTGTATATTGCCTTTGAGGTTGTGAACATAGCTAAAGAATGCTTTGTGGTTGTCCTTGGCCTGGGAGGCCAAACTTACCTCAAATCTGGCTTTGATAGACTTTATTTGTCCTCTGATTTGCTTGTGTAGTTTGATGAGAGCACTTTTATCCTGCTGGGTGCTGCACCTCCTAATTTTTGCCATGATTTTCTTCCTCCTGTTTTACTGCCTATTGATTTTGAGATTCCACCAGGGTGGCTTGTTTTTTGAGTTTGTTGTGTATTTCTTCCTTATGGGTACAGCTGACTCTGTGCAGCTAGTAACATGCTTCTATAGGATTTCTGTGAACAGTTTTGCATAGACAACAGTGTTCTCAGTGTTTATGGGGACTTGAAATTTTGCCAGGTTCTCACTTAATAGCAGGAGATTAGCCTTACAATAGTTCCTGAATATTCCAGGTTTTGATGGGGGGTTTATTTTTACTTCAAAAAAAAACATTTTGTGGTCAGACCTTACTAGGGAAGGCATTACAGCAGGGGGTATGCAGCAGTCTCCCATATTAGTGAGGACCAGATCCAGTATGGTTTCACCCCAGGTTTATTGTTTGATGTATACTTTGTTGCTGTTTCTGTAGCTGAATCTTTCACTGTTTGTGCTGAATTGGCTCTAACAGCCATAGAAATTTTACATGCTTGAATTATTCCCATTGTGAACCTTTCTGCTTGTGCCATATTTTACTGTGGTGGCTGAATTCTTGTAACTGAATTGTGATGTTATCACTGTTTCTGAATTTTACCTTTTGTTGCCCAGTTTACCATATTAACTGTAGTATCAGTTTGGTTGACTATCTACTTGTAGTTCCTACAGTTTTTGTGCTTTTATTGCTAGCTAATTTACTGATTGTTCAACTAACTGTAGTATCAGTTTTGTTGACTATCTATTAGCAGTTCCTACAGTTTTTGAGCTGTCATCGCTAGATGAGTTTTTGTGTTGTCATTGTCTGCCATGTTCTAATGCATACAACAATCCGTAAAGGAAATAAGCTGATTGTTAAAAACAAAAAAAAAACAAAAAACAAACAAAAAAAAAAAATATATATATATATATATATATATATATATATATATATATATATATAAGAAAAGGGGCATGGCAGGAAACAAGAGAGAGACTGAAGAACATGCAGTCCCAGCAGCATTTGGGACAAACTAAAGGATTTAAAACAAATTCTGAGAGATAACCTGGTGGCACAAGAGAGACAAAAATTAATGGGTACAACACAAAAATGAGCACACAATAATTCAATGTCTGATCAATGAAAATGTGGAATTACAAGTAAGAGCAGAAGCAGCAGATGCCCTCATGGACTGGGCAAAAATGCAAAAACTTAAAAATAATGGAGTTGACTAAAAGAAAGCGAGGGATGGGATGTAAAGAGAAAATGACACTGATGTGTACAAAGGGGATAAGTATTGCTGAAGCAGATATAAAGGCAGAGTACAGTACTAAATGGGAGACCAGAAACAAAGACAGATACTACCCCGAGATCTTTGATAGTAAGATTCTTATCATATCAGATGAAGGAGCAACTTTTACAAAAGATGCTGATGCCAGGAATTAAGCTGATGCTAGAGGAGGAAAAGGGTTTATGTGGAACAATATTTCTCATATAAAATGTCAAACAATGTGCAAGGAGAAGTATTTGATAGCAACTGTCATATCCAGCTACTTTAAGGATATTCTTGCATGAAGGCAAAAGGTCAGTGATCAGTCCTGATGAAGTTACAAGCATTCTACAGTAACTAGTGAAACACTGAATTGTAACTCAAGACAGTGATGGACAATGTAGAGTGGGAGGTTTACTGGAGAGCAGAGGACATTTCCAGCTAGAAAGCAGACAAAGGTTTATTCCTCTGTTCTGGAGACAGCAGAATGAAATAAATGGCAGAGATGATACAGGTACATAGGAGCAGATGAGCAGAGAATGAAAATAAAATGATGGAGGCTTATTAGACTTGTGTGCAACAAAGAGAAGTGCTGAAGAATTGAAAAGACAACATTTTGCATAGGAGAGAGGGATTACCATGAAGTAAAGGCAGTAGGAAAGGGTAGAGAGATTCCTCATAGAAAAAGGAATGAATGGAAGAAATAATAAAAGTCATTGACATTGCTTGTCTTATAGGTTAAATGTATTCACTTAACACGACACATAGGAAAGATGAGCAAGTCTTAACAGACATGCACTATATAAGGAAAAGAAGGCAAAGGAGCCCAAACACTCTCTCTCTATCATTAAAAATGCAACATCGAAGAAAAAGAAGTAAGTACAGCTTTAAAGACAGAGGTTTTTGTTTTTAAAAGATACCCTCATATGATGGTAAGGTAGGCAAGGTGGACAGGCTGAATAGGTACACACAAAAGTGCATAAAGCAGCAAAGCTGAACAGGAGGGGAGAGATATGTACGTTAGACAACCTAGGCAGGCACAGAGTTAAGAAATGGTCAGGAAGTTAGCTTGGAGATTAATGCAAAATGGTGGAGAGCTGACACTTAGGATATTTGAGATATGAATAAGCAGGACGGTAATCATGCTGCAGTCATGAACCTGCCAAGGGCCCAACAATACAAGTGGAAGGGAAGGAACAGTAATTCCCAAGACCCCAATTACATGATAAAGGGGGAGAAACTATGAAGTGCAATCAAATAGGAGAAGCAGGACAAAGACTAGGAAGTGATTCAGAAAAGAAGGGACTGTTTTGAGAGAGCATTGCAGCTGACATAGATATGAAAAACAAGGAGTAGAAGAAGGTGCAAATAAGAGGAATAAAAGAAGGGATAATTTTAGCAAGTAAGGCAAAAATGATGAGAAAAAAGAAAATGTACTGAAGGCTGTGTAGGAACAGGTTAAAAAGCTAAGATTTAAAGGCAATTACCCAGCATTTAGAAGGGACAGGCAAGACAATGGGAACTGAATTCCGAGAGAAGAGGATGGACAGCATGC